>NC_056727.1:557409257-557709257 GCF_019279795.1 Protopterus annectens
GGTTTAATAGTGGAGGGTGTGTGCCCCTGCACCAAGGCCTAAATCCACCACTGAGTAAATTCTACTACACAAAACTGAATTCTACCAAATCTTTTGGTATTGCCAGTTGAGGCACAAATAGCTGCTCTAAGCTTATTGGTGAACAAGGCATTTGCACTATATTGCTGCTTTACAAGTTACAGTTTTCTGGATCATTCTACAGAGAAAGTGTGCTTTTTAGATGTTTTACTATTGTGTAGGGCACTGCTAACCCATGCAAACATGTAAAGTTTATTCATACCTACTGCAACAAGATGAATAAACCCAGTCCTCTTGATGTAAAAACACAGTAGAAGAAGAGCTAGAAGATTTTTAGAGCAGCAAAGATTTCTATATGTACTCCTGTAGAGACCAATCTCATGGATAAATCAAGAGGCAAATTTGAGATCAGATAGCCATTAAAATTCAATGACCCATGTATACGTCTTGAGAGCAAAGCTGGTGAGATGCTATGGCGTATGTCAGTCATTAAAACATGAACTATCAAGTGAAAAAAACATTGAATATGTAATGTTTCTGGGGTGATGAATTTTGTTGTGATATTCTACAGATCAACCTTGCATTACAGGGTGTAACTTTAAACAAATGCATTGAAAAAATGGTCCTGCCCCACAATGGCTGTGGATCATTTAATTCGGATGTGACCTTCAGGGTTAGCCTACTCAGAGGAAAGGGAAAAGGTGACTCAGTGTGTTTTAAGACATTTCTCATTTTCTCTAGGTTTATGTGGCCATATAGTATATTTAGATATCAGAGTTGTGTCAACTTGTGTGGAAGGTAGAGTCTTCTACAAAAGAATGATATTCAACTTTTTTGCACTATTTATTTTTAAAACATTGAGTTTATGATCATGTTTTGCATTTTAATTTTTATTTTGCAATATTCTGATTCTTGACATAGACTTGAAATTCTGTTGAGCCTCTATGCACTTACTAGAATGGTTATAGCACCAAAACATTTTTAATTTTAAGTTGTTTTGCTTATTTCATTTACTGATATTTCATAAATTATACTAGTCGCACTTGTCAAACGTTCTTCAAAGTGTGGATTCAAAAATGATGGTAAATAGGTATCTTCTATGTAATTTACATAGGTTAATAGACTAATAGGTACTTACTAGATTACTGATCTGGGAGGATCTCAAGAAGACTTGCCTTACATTCCCATGGTAGTTTTTACCCCTTCTATTTTACAAAAGAAGGATATGTTGGGGCATTTACTTGTTGCCCCTTTCCATGAGGGACATAGGTGCTAACAAAGGGTGAATTTGTGGTTTCTCATTCATTCATCTAAATTATGTTTGACTAAAGTAAGAAAGTGCTTTATGTGTCAGGTGGCTCCATAAAAGAGGTGTTCTCTGTGATACATATCTATCCCTCCAACATCTTCTATTTACGTTGCAAAAGAGATTGCAATCCCTTGAGCTGGTGCTTATGCTACCACTAGATGTGTGAATGTATAATAGGTCTGGCAGGATAGGGTCTGCTGAGACTCTATATATGAGGCAAATGCTGCCTCTTAGTGATACTGAGAATAGGGGCATGGCTTTGATATGGTCTACATAATTTTTATCTTTTAGGCCTTTTTTTTTTTTTAATCAGAAAGCATTGTCGTCATTCCACTTGTGACCAGTATTTGCAAAGGTACACACTGAATGGGGCATTATGTTCAATGACTGGCCTGATGACAGTTGAATACAGTGGAATGATTACATCTCTGGACCTGGATGCCATATCTTTATATATAAGCTGCATGTTGAAAAAGGATTTCTTTACAATAGTGGACACATGATGGTCAAAGGACAGTTCACTGTCGACATAGATTCTCAGATCCCTAACTACAGGATCAACTTTCACAGGTGTGTTCTCAGTGTGATAATTACAAGGCAAGTCATGCTTGCTGAAGGATATAATTATACATATCTTGGCATTTAGTTTTATTTTATTCGATGGTTTTGACACTCGCTATTTGTTTGGGAAACGCCTTCTTGGAGGATTTTGGTGTTCTCTGGGGAATTTATTTAGCACTTTTTGCACTAAGTTTACAGTTACCTGCAGACTTGGTAAACCATAAACCTTTAACATTTGCTTTGATCTCCAAGAAATACATTTCAAAGAGAAGTGGTCCAAGGACTGAACCCTGCGTTTCATGGTCTGTGAGGAAGAGTGCCTTATAATGTAAGTTTCAAATTTCACATTTAAAGTGTTGAAATCTTGTGGGCATTTATTACAGACTAATGAAACATGCAAATTCTAATGAAATGCAGTATAATATGAGTTTGTGGTTGACCACCACGTAAATGAAGAAACATAATCCATGGCAGGGAGGTGAACATGACAAAACTTTTGGTGCTATATGTGAGTGTCTGTAGATTGTGGTAGAGGTTTGGTTACTAATGACACATTCTCTTGTTTTTAGGTACTTTTAACAGAAAACAAGTTGCATTTTAGTTTAAGTTGACAGACACTGGAAAATTAGATACTTGATAGTATCATAGAATGGCAAATAGACATGGAGGGATAAAGCATTCTCCCATACCGAGCTGAACTGAGATGGACTACCAGATGCAACTCTTGAGCTGAGATACCAGATGACTAGAGGCTTCTGAGCTTCCAAAAAAACATAAGACACCTGCTTTTTTGCTTATTTATACTATTTACTGCATTTTTTATTGCCTGCCTCCTACTATTATACTGTATTTATTTATTGTGTACTAAACTCCATTGTTGTACTGCAATTGTCTGAATTACTGTGCCTGTTAAATCAAATTGTATTGCTGTTTTCAATCCCTACGAAGCTCTTTTTGCTATTTTTACTGCTTGCTAAGTATTTACTTGCATTTTCACTGTTTTAAAGCAATTTGTTCTGGTTTTCCCACCAAGCAGTGTTTAAATAACTGATCTGTTAACTGTTTACAATATTCTTTACAGCCTCCTTGCTGATTTTCTGCTGTTTTAAATGTTTTTTAGTATCTCACTGCTATTTTTCTGCTGTATTAAACATTCTCTAGTGTTTCCCACTTAAACTATGGTAGCTAGTCACTGTAGATAGTCCAGATACAGGCTTGCTACATCTGGGTCTGTTTGTAGTGGTTTATTTATTCTGAGCACGTTTTCCAGGCCATCTTGGAATGGAAGGGGCATATCTGAACTTTAATGAGAGGACTGTGTAGATTGGGACCTGTCTGGTAAAGGAAGGCCAGTCTAGGGCTTGGAATAAACATCCTCATTGGTCCTTTTGAATCTTTTTAATGTTTTTTTCAAATTTTTAGCTTCTGGTATTTAGGAGCTCCATTTGAGCAGGTTTCTCCTTGTTTGCATGTTGTGCAGCATTGTGCATTGCCCTGCAGTTGTGCGCCAAAGCCAGACACTCAAATTCAACAAATTTTCACTAAAGCCCAGGCAGAAATATCCATCTGCTGAGCTCTTCCATGATCGATTCTGAAAAGCCACCCCTAGTGACAACAGTTTTCAACATAGCATTTTGGACAGTTGGACTATCCTTGTTTCTCCTGCCAACCTTGTTGACTTGGGTCTCTTGAGGCAGTGTAGTAATTGTTTCATGTACACCAACAGCCCTTTACTAATAACTCACTCTAGTACAGAGTGCAAGAGATGTATCTACACCAAGTATCTTGAATTCATGCTCTCTCTCTCACTCAAAACAGTAACACAGAAAAGGTTGTCAACTCACCCACCACTACATATGCACATAGTACCACTACTCGCACACAAAGTACAAATCAAACACGAAAATCTACATAAGTGGAGGTTCTCTCAAATAACTTACCAAAACACCAGAGACCTCCAAAACACAAGACTGCTGCAAATAACACAGCCCTCAGAGCACCCATGACACATAGCAACACCAGTTTCTCACCCACCAAGCCCATAAGGTGTAACTCTCAAAAAACAAATGTTCTTGTCATTGAAGACTCAATAGTGAGACACATGGATGTCCCACTCACCAGGCTGGACAAGGAGAAAGTCACGTTCAGCTTTCTGTCCTGTGCCAGGATTCATCAGATCACCCATGCACTCAGGTCTCTCAGTAACAAGTACCATTAAAACTCTGTCATAGTTCACGTTTGTGTGATTGAACTGAGCTGTAGCTCACTGGACTATATGAAGAGAGACATGGTTGAGCTCTCTCAGTATGCGTCCCAGGCAGGTATGTCCCTAGCCTTGAACAGCATACTACCCTCACCTAGAATGATGCCACAGTATAAACAAAAAAATACTGATTTCAATAACTGGCTTAGTTTTTGGTGTCATTCAAAGGACATTCTGTTCCTGTCAGCCTGGGAATCCATGGTAGACAAACCTCGCTGTTTTGCCAGAGATGGTTTGCAACTGGCTCAAATAGGCATTTGGCTGCTGGCAAAGGCTCTTGCCTCCCTCATAATGGCGTTTCTAGGCAAGGTCTCGAAAACAATATTACCGATGTGAAATTAGCCACTTAGAACATGCTGCTAAATGCTAGGAGCTTAAACCAAAAAATGCACTCCCTGGAAGCACTTCTATCACTAGAAGATGTAGATATTTGTGCACTCACAGAAACCTGGTTCAAGGCCTCAGAGAGTACCCCAGCCTTGCAAGGCTACAATGCTTTCCACACTTTTAGACCACAAAATTAACATGTGAAAAACAAATGAGGCGGTATTTCAATCTATATTAGAGATAAATTCACCTCCTGTATAGTTAGACTGGACAACTCCATGGAGTTACTCCAAGTCCATGTAATGGTGGGTAAGACCTTCATTCAAGTCATAGCTAGTTATAGATCCCCCTCCATGGGTCACAACGCCCATGAAGCCTACTTGACCAAACTGGAGACAATCCAAGTTTTACCAAGCACACTGGTTATGGGGGATTTCAATTATCCCACCATCAACTGGGAAACCTACGCTAGCCCTAACTTGCTAGTGCAAATGTTCCTTGACTTCGTTAATTCAAATCCCCTGAAACAAATTGTCCATACCCTGACAAGAGGAATAAACATTCTACATCTGGTCCTCACCAACATAGCAAACAGATGCACTGCCGCAACTGTTGGACCCTCATTGTTTAAAACTGACCACAAATCAGTCACCTTCATGCTGGCACAAACATCAGAATTCACAAAGGGTGAAATCAGACTAAAAAACTTCACCAAGGCAAACTAGACCCTCCTAGGTAAAAGTATAAATGCATTCCAAGCCCCACCTCAAGCTGGATGTGGTAACTATGCCGAAGCTTACACTAAAGGCCTGTACAATCACTTGCATAAGTGTATAAACTCAGCTGTACCAGAAAGAATCAAAGCCAGAGCCTCAAGTAAAAAATGCAAAAAAGTTGCTGTCCAAGAAAACAAAGACAAGGCCCCAACAATGGAAAAGTACCCTCCTCAGCTTCAACTTGCAAATAAGACAACTTGTCAAATCCTCCAAGTTCTCCTGTGAGAGAAACTTAGCAAATACAGCCAAGGATAAACATAAGGCCTTTTACAGCTTCTTACATAACCTAAAAGGTTGGACCCAAGCATGTGCAGAACTAGTGGCCAATGGTATCACAAACACTGACTCCAAAGAGATAGCAAACCTGCTAGCAGATACAGTAGGTTTGGTGAAAATTTCACTCCTTTATCCCCTCCTAACATATTACAAACCTTCCCCCAAACCCCCATCCTCAAAGCCTTGTCCAAGGCAAAAACCACAGCCTCTATGTGACCAGATGACATCCCAGGCTGTCTTCTAAACAGGCTAAAACATGAACTAGCATCACCACTAAGTACCCTTTTCAATCATAGCCTAATCACAGGCTGTGTTCCTGCAGTTATTTCCCTCTACAAAGGTGGCCTAGCAACAGACCCGGGGAATTACAGACCCATTAGCCTGATCAGCCTCATCTGTAAGGCCATGGAATTTATCATTATAGACCTTATAAATAAAGACATAGATGACCAGCAAACTCTGGATCCTACCCAATTTAGCTTCTTCAAGGGCAGATCCTGCCTGTTAAATCTGGTGGATTTCTTTGAAAATGTGATGAGGGTGATTGACAAGGGGAAATCTATGCACACAGTATACCTACACTTGGCAAAGGCTTTCAACACAATCCCACATTTAGGCATTACCGATAAACTTAGCAAACTAAATGTAAACTGCTTCGTTGTAAGATGGGTTACCAAAAGGCGCACAGACCATACACACACTATTAAAGTGGGTGACTCCACAACAATCAGTAGACCTGTTACCAGTGGGGTGCCACAGGGGTCAGTGCCGAGCCTACTACTGTTTGATGTATACTTCTCAGAAGTTCAGGTCAAAACTAAAGGGTTGTGGCTGACCAAGTTTGCAGGCAATTGCAAACTAGGTGCAATCACTGAATCCCCAAATGATGTCAATATACTCCTGGAGTGTCTCACGCAGACCAATGACTGGTGTATTAGTCATGGATCATCATTCCCTTTGGCATAAACAATGTCCCTTCACACTATCAAATCAACATCAACACCCTAAGTACCCACGAAGTGGGAAGGGATCTGGGATCACAAGTTGACTGCGACCTTAAGTTCCACCACCATGTGCCTACTGTAGTAAGGAAAGCTTTATATGTAGCACACTTGATTAGTAAAGGCATCACCTCAAGAACAAAAGAGGTTATAACCCCTCTATACTCAGCATTTATCCAGCCCATAATTGAGTATAACGCCCCTTTTGGCATGTACCATACAAAGCACCTACAGCAATTGGAGAGACCTCAGAGGTTTCTAACAAGGAAGATCAAGGGGCTCCAGCATGTGCCTTACACAGACCGACTAAAGTCCCAGTCACTATACTCCATATCGTACAGACTTCTTAGGGCAGATTTATGCCTGGCCTACAAACCTAATGAACTTGCTGCAGATCCATAAATCAAATGGGACTAGGGCTACCCTTCCAGGGAGCTAAATATGGCCTGTGACTTAAATAGGACATGCTGGAGGGACAGATTTGTCTCCCAGAGACTGCCGCATCTTTAGAACAGGCTACCAATTTATGTGAAACAGAGCACCTCTTTGACACAGTTCCATAGGAACCTGGACGAGTGGATGGGGCACCCTAAATTCTTACCGGCGATAGCACTCACAACCCTCCTGGACATGGGCAGTCATCACTAAATTCAGTCTTGGGTATTGACAAGCATTTTATGGTTTTACATTGGGATAAAACAGCTAGGCTTAAAATGACCTCCGGGTCAATAGCCTGGTAATCTCCTATGATCCTATAACATCAATTTCTTAACTGCTAAAGAAGATATCAAATATGGGCAAACCAGGTGTGAGCATATGAGATTATGAGTAGCGTGTTTAGATGTTGGCCTAGATGGTATCTGCAGAGAATACTCTGTATATTCTATTGATTTGCAGTTTATTATTTTGTATGGTTCTGGCTGAAGGTAATGCACCTATGCTGATGGCTACTTTTGTTGGTGTTTTCTCTTAGATGTCATAGGCAGTGTTGTGAGTGGTAAAAACAGCATAGAAAGTTCTTCTGAAGGGAAAATCACGGATGCTATATTTTATTTCTTCATTTAGTGACTAGGAAGGTGAGATATGGCATTGAGGATTAAATTATATGCCTACCTTCTTCACATGTTAGTACTAGGCTAGCTGCCCTTGCAGGACATTTTAAGACTAGCCAATGTCCATTTAAATGTGAGAATCAAGCCTTGTATCATGTGTCTGTGGGATTAACACCTTAACCATTATGCCAGCCTTCAAGATTATGTCACCCCAGATGCGACTCAAACCCACAATCCCTGGTTTAGGAGGCCATTGCTTTAGCCATTAGGCCACTGGGGAAAAACAATGCTGCCAAGTACTGAACTCAGACCTTCTGAACTACAGTCAGAGCAACACTTCACAAGACCAGTCTAGTTATTCTGTAGGCAGAAAACAATTTGATTTAAATCTTCACCAAATGCCTCAGATAATGTGGAACAAGCACATCCCTTTTAAAATGAATGAACAATAACTGACAGGCTATATTATATCACATCATACTACTATGACTTAGATGTGCTTTGAAACTGACTGTCTTTAGAACCTCTGAAATGGGTATATCCTGTATACATGCTGTGCATGTATGTGCATGGGCACACACACACACACACACACACACACACACACACACACACACACACACACACACACACACACACACACAAACATAGTGTACAATAGCATTATATACAGTACATGTGTTCGGTGAATTCACTTTAAAAAGATACCCAGAGTGCTCCTTCACCAATATGATCAAGCAGCACCAGGTAAAAAAGATTTTTTTTTATCAAGTCAAATAAAATGATAACTTTAATACATTCATTTGTGTTTGTGTCCAATCTACAGTTCATGAAATAGTAAAAACGAACTGTATGCAGCTCATTACAGTAGTTTGTGTTTCATATCCACAGCTCCTCAGAGCTAAAGAAAACATCAAGTTCAAGCCATAGTCTCATTGCTATGTGTAATACAAAAGGCATGTTGACAAAGACTGGAAGTGTGTATTTTAGGCTTCCAGTTATCTACACTGTTGAACTGCTGCTGTGGAGTCATTCTTCATATAATTTGTGGAACTGTACCTTCTCTGTTGTAGGCAGAACTGTTGCCACAGGATTTATGACATATACACTTCTTCTCCAATGAACCTGGTAAGTGGCAATAAAACAAACTTTTGACATTAGTGATGGAATGGGAGCTATCTTACTGCATTAAAATTGGTGACTTCTTCTTACATGGCTACTACTATTTTGAAGCTGTGTTGTTGAACCAGGAAGGGAAGCAAAAATGCTAGCGTGTGCTGTTTCCACTTCACCTTCTGATTCAGTAGTGCACTTTAAAAACACTAAAAGTGTTAAAAGGATAAATATGTTTGTTTAAAGCAACAACCATTACAAAGTATCACAGATCTGAAAGGGTGGAAAGACATGTATGCATTTTTTTTCATTTCTAAAGCAGATCTTCTGTGGAATTCCAAAAGGAGGTGGCATGTTATTCCCAAACCAAAACACAGGGGATCTGAGATTTCTCAAGCTGAATATGCGAATAAGGAATTTCTGACTCCTGTACCTGATTCAGAAATGAACATTGGGCCCAGTGTATTGCAATACTTAAAATGTTTTCATTGGGCCTGAATGCAAATGTGAAACAACTAAGAGCCTCTCCATTATAGTCACTAGTCCCATGTGACATAGCTATAACTCCGCTTTTATGTTAGAAGTGGTACCACAGGCATTATCTGGTGTACAGCTCAATTGCCTGCAGTACCAATTCTGACTTGTAGGTGGAGGTATTCTGAGGCAGGAATTATTTTAACTTGGTGGGGGGATAGGGAAGACCATGCACATGTGCAACAGAGTGTTTTCTGATTTATTCCTTTCATATTATAGGGATGACTCATATGATCGTAGGAAGTTACTAATCTAGTGGCCTGAGGCCCTTATAAGCCTAGACAAGAGTTTAGCCCATGCATAGACAAATCAGCACCTGATGCCCCTGTCCAGCAGGGACGCGGGAGGAATCCCAGGGATGTATTTTCTATTTCCCATCCAGTTATCCAGGTTGTGCTTAAAAAGGGATAAAGAGGTACTCTGCTTGACGTGAAGAGTGAGTCTATTCCACAGATGGAGGAGTCTCTGGGACATAAATCTGTCCCACCAATAAGTCCTATTGATGTCACAGACCAGGTTAAGGCCGCATGTGTGGGTTACTCAAGTGGAACTTGACTTGAGGATATGCAGCAGTCCCATCAAGGCGGAGTCCAAGAACGCCTTGTATGCCAGACAGAGGTCACCTCTGAGGAGTCTGTATGAAACAGAGTAGAGGGATAGGGATTTTCGCCTATCTGTGTAGGGTAGATTTTTGAGGCCCTGGATTCTCCTGGTGAGGAACCTCTGTGGTGTCTCCAGCTGCTGCATGTGCTTTGCAAGGTATATGTTGAATGGGGCTTTGGACTCAATAATGGGCCTTATAAGGGAATAATACAGGGATGTTATGACCTCCTTGTCCCTGTATGAGATACACTTACTTATAAAGTGGGCCATATAGAAAGCTTTCTGTACAATGGAAGCAACATGGTGGTCAAAAGTCAGGTTGCTATCAATCTGAGTGCCCAGGTCCCTCATGACTGACTGTGTGCTTAGGGCATTGTTATTAATGTGATAATTTGTGGGGATGTCACTCTCCCCAAAGGGGATAATGATGCACTTTTTTGTTCTGTTCTCAAGACATTTATTCTTTTAAAGTGGGTACAGTAGACCATAGCAAGTCACCTTCTCATACAGTCCCATACTCAAGCATTACAGATAAACTTAGCAAACTGAATGTAACCCCTTTGCTGTACGATGGGTTGCCAACTGGCTCACAAACTGGTCGCACACTATCAAAGTAGGTACTTCCACATCAGCCAGCAGACCTGTCACCAGCAGGGTGCCACAAGGGTCAGTGCTGGGCCTCCTAAAGTTTGGTATATACTTTTCAGAAGTTCAGGCCAAAACTAAGGGGCTGTGGCTGACCAAGTTTGCAGATGACTGCAAACTGGGTGCAATTATTGAATCCCCAATTAATGTCAGTATACTTCAGGAGGGTCTTATGCAGACCAGTGACTGGTATATTAGTCATGGTCTCAAACAGAATGCAAAGAAATGCATCATCATTCCCTTCAGTAAAAACAATGTCCCTTCACACTATCAAATTAACTACAATACCCTACGTACCTATGAAGTGGTAAGAGATCTAGGATCACAAGTAGACTGCGACCTTAACTTTGGCCACTATGTGTCTACTGTAGTAAGGAAGGCTTTCTATGTAGGGCATTTGATTATCAAAGGCATTGGCTCTAGAGCAAAAGAAGTTATAACCCCTCTGTACTTGTCACTAATCAGGCCCATAATTGTGTATAAAACCCCTTTCAGCATATCCTGTACAAAGCAGCTGCAGAAACTGGAGAGACCTCAGAGGTTTCTAACAAAGAAAATCAAGTAACTCCAGCACCTGCCTTACACAGACTGACTAAAGTCCCTGATACTATAATCAGTATCATATAGACTTCTTAGCGGAGACTTGTTCCTGGCTTACAGAGCAATCTCTGACCCAAACCTTATGAATTTGCTGCACATCGGTAAATCAAACGGGACTACAGATACCCATTCCAGGGACCTAAATATGGCCTGAGACTTCAATAGAACGTGCTAGAGGGACAGCTTTGTCTCTCAACAACTGCCACATCTTTGGAATAGGCTTCCAATTCATGTAAAGCAGAGGACCTCTATGACACTGTTCAAAAGGAACTTAGACAAGTGGATGGGGCACCGTAATTTCTTACCAGGGATAGTGCCCACAACCCTTCTGGACTTGGGCAGTTATTAAAAAATACAATCCTGGGTATTTAGTAGAGTATCTATGGTATTACATTGGATGAAATGGCTAGGCTTGAAGTGACCTCCGTGTGGATAGCCTAATAACCTCTTATGATCCCATGATGCTATGATCATGCCTTATATATACTTCACACATTACACAGCTTTCTGTGCCATGCATGCAGTATTGCATCCAATATACAGGTGGTACTGTGTGAACATCTAGCCTTCGGTGTTTTGATGACCACACTTGTGGGCTTGGTGGTATTCAGACTACATCAGGAACAGATGATGAGGTTAATTTTCATTGAATATGTGTGACTTCCATTATCTGCCCCTTTTGCAGCAGTTACCCCTATTCTTGTGTTGCCATGTTGGTACTGGGTAGTGTAGTGTGTACTCCATTCCAGTATGATATCATGGTAGGGGTGGGGCTAAGTTGGGAAGTAGAATGACGGTAGCAACCTCAGTCTTTATGGAATCCAACCCTTTGTTTGCAGTGCAGTGTAATATAACATGCAACAGCTTTAGACAGATTTGCTAATATACTCTCCTCCCAGTGCTTAATGCTATTTATTTGGAATATGACATTTGTTGTACTTTATATTCAAGTTTTACTAATGCCTTTTTCCTTCTTAAACTCCATTTTTGTGTATGGTCATTTCCCCATTGAATATTGCCACTGAAGGGTTCTGGCAATTATTTACATTTAGGCACAATGTATTCTGAGTGAACCTGGACTCATGCAAAAAAGTTGCCTTATTCATAAATACAACTATGTACATTGTAGCTTTAATAATGGACTTCTTAATAATTTTCTAAAAATAGACTACATGGAATACATAGCTGGCAGGCTGTTTTATAGTACAAATTGGTTTCCTTCTTCTGCAGCTAACACCAATATATATATATATATATATATATATATATATATATATATATATATATATATATGTTTGCATACATATTTATAGCATAAGGTCTTCCAAGTACAAGAATTTTTTTTTCATATTACAAGTAAGCCATGATGTCACACTAGAACCTTGTGGTTCCAAGAAAGTCATAGCTGCAGCTGTGCCGTGTTTGTGTTCAAGTTGTTGAATTCAGTACAAATAATGATGAGCATGATATTACATTTAAGATAAAGAATGTTTATAATCCACCACTATATCCTTCCATTAATGTATTTGAGAAAATGTGTGAAAATGAGCTACAGCCTGAAATGGGTGATGGCAATGCCTGCAGGTTTTTTAACCTCTCTGATGATGAGAGGAGGGTAGTGAGAGAATTTACTAACAATAAGAACTCATTATGAAACCTGACAAGGGCAGGGGGGGTTGGTAGTTATGCATACCATGTCATATGTGAATAAAATAATGTTGTTGCTTTCGGATGGAGATGTTTATAAATCAGTTTCTAAGAACAAGATTTTTGTTGCTTATAAAAAAACAGATTTCTATTTAAATTATATTATGATGAACAATGACATTAATGCTGATTTGTACAACTATCTAAAAAGTAAAACATCCTATTATTCCATCCATTTTTGGAATACCTAAAGTTAATTCAAACATATGTGACCCCTCCCACCAATGAGGCCCATCATTTCAGCAAGCAGACCCAAAACTGATCCACTGGTTAAATTTATTGATAAGATATTGAAGGGTGTGTTTTTAGGTTACAGTCATATTTTAAAGGATTCATGGATTTTTTTGGATCACTTAAGATAGACTAAGATTGATGATTTTTACTGTTTTGTAACCTTGGACATGAAGAGTTTATTTTCTGTGATTCCCCACAGACCTGGGCTTGAATGCTTTTATGATGAATTATTGTTATATCGCAAACTTAACGATATGGAAGTTAAATTACTCATGGAAAGAATGGAACTGCTATTGTTCATTAAGTTAATGTTTTATGGGGAATGTTTTAAACAAATACAAGGCATGTGAACCAATTTTTGCGAATTCCATCCTTTTAAATGGGAAAGTGAAGCAGTATTTAAAAGTAATTTTTAACATGTAGCCTATTTTAAGTTTTTGGATGATATTTTTATCATTTGAAAGGGGAGTAACATTGAATTTGATGGATCGGTTACTTTTCTGAAGAACACAACACAGTTTTGAGGTTTACTTATCAATTGAGCACTGACAAAATTAGTTATTTGATTAAAAAAAAGATTACCAGGGTGGCATTTTTAGAAAGCCAACTTGTAGTAATAGTTTCTTACATTTTTTCAGCTGCCATCCCTGTCACCAAAAAGTAGGTTTAATCCATGGTCAGTTCATTAGGCTGTCTTGATTGACCTTAGAAGATACACAGAGGTTAAAAATTGAATGACATGTTCTTTGGGAGAGGATATACTGCTGAATTTAAAGATTTGATTTGTGAAGTAGTGAAGCAGGATAGGCACACCAAGTATAGTCTGATTATTAATAAAAGTTTTCAAACAATTTCAGGTACAACAGAAAGCAAAGATAATGGCGGTTATCAGAGTTCATTTATAGTATACTGTGGATTCCCTTATTATCAGGGATGTAGTTTATAAAAGTTGGAAATTTTCAACTTTATGGATACACTGGGGATATCTGGAATATTGTCACCCAGGATTATTCGTAACAGGAAATTGAATATAAAGAACAGATTAGAAGGAAACAGGAAATTAATCAGTGACAGGAGGTTGTTTGAAACCAGGAAATGTGGGCATTGTACACAATGTCCTTATATAAATAGGAATGAGTTAGACCTGATTTTTTTCAGTTTTGAAGAAATGGAGAATTAGAGAGAAATATTCTTGTGTGACAACTAGGATAGTGTATTTGGCATGTTGTGATACATTCAAATATTTTTATATTGGTAAAAATGGAGAATTCCCTACAAAAAAGGATTTATCAACATTATTTGCATGTCTTCCCTGTGGTCGAGTGACATTAAAGACATGCAGGTAGGTGCGAGCGTGAATGGGCGTGCCTTCGTTGAAGGTTGGGCGTCAGGCTGGCAACTCGGCACGGTAAAAATCCACTGCCAATCATGAGCGGACCAGAGTTCTGCTGTGGTGACCCCTAACCAAGAAAAGCCAAAAGTCTTTATTATAGCATTAGGAGGTAGAATGATAAAAGTGCACTTACACATCATGCTTCGAGTTGTAGTAATTTCTGTTCTTTTCCCTTTTTGATCCCAGAAAAGGTGGATATTCATATATGTGTTGGTGACTGGAAAAATACTTTAGAGACCAGGGAACTGGTTTGGTAGCTTTGGGTAAATGCTACAATAACTCAAGGTTTAAATGATTGTGTGCCATTAATGTGTGTTTTGAAAAAGAGAACATTACACATTCAATATACCTGTGTCATATTTGTGTTCAAGCTGTTGATTTTATTAACAGTTATAATATATTGGTATTGTTTTTAAGTATGCATAGTTTTTAACACACACAAGTTTGTAAGTCTTTTAATAGGGATAAATGTATGTGGAGAATTTAAGAGGGTGTAATCTATGATTACAAAGTATTTAAAATAACTTGTTTGTATGATATTTGTTGGTTCTGATGAAGTCTATAAGTGGAAACTTCAAACCACTTCACCAGATGTGTTTTTTTTTTGTATTAAATATTTTTTATTGAAATCCTTGGACCCAAATTCAGCAGCATCAGTATTTAGAAAGTGCCCTTAATTGTGTGGTTTTGGTCCCATTTGGATTTGGACTGATTCATAGTCTTCTGTAGAGTCTGAGCTCTGTGTAAATAAGGCACTGGTAAATGAGTGATATTTTGCATGCCTACCCCATAATATTAATGTGTTACTCTTCAGTTTTCTTCCTGTAATATAGTTAATAAAAAATTGTTATAAGAATACTTCTGAATTGTCTATAATTTTCAATGATATCTTTCATTTTGTCCCAAAAAATTGTTCTGCTCCTCATAAAATCAATGATTTTGTGACAAAACAGAGAAGGTTAAAGTCATTAAATAATTGCAGACATTACAGTTACATATTTCTTGCTTATCAGAAAATGCAGTACTTCTACAAATCATTTTATTTGCTCAACATTGTGAGTGCTGCCAATATTTAAAGCATGTTTTTGATTTGGGCCTTTGTCACTAGTTGTTGCGTTGCTTCTAATTTTAGAGAGAAAAAAAAGTTGAGAGGTATGATTAGAAGCCATCAAGCTACTTTTTCTATAATGTGATACAGTGTACACATTCATCAGTAGCTGTGGACTGATATGCAAGTTTGTTAGTCTGGTTTTGCCTGGAATGTGCAGTTAACAAAGAGTGGTTTTACAAGGCCTAGCTGAGCATTAACATCAGTGAAGTGAGTGGAATTAATGTGTAGGCATTAGAACACAGCAGGGCTTGAAAATGCACCACTCCACTTCCTGATTTTTGATGTAGGAAGGGGTGCAGTAGTGGCCCTGCTCAAATACTGTGGTTTTAAGCAGAATACATTTGTTCAGTTATCATCATCATCTATTTTCGGCTGTTCCCATTAGGGGTCGCCACAGCAGATCACTTGTTTCCATTTCTTCCTGTCCTCTGCATCTTGCTCTGTCACACCAACCACCTGCATGTCCTCTCTCACCACATCCATAAACCTTATCTTAGGTCTTCCTCTTTTCCTGTTACCTGGTAGCTTCATCCTTAGCATCTTTTTCCCAATATAATCAGCATCCCTCCTCAGCACATGTCCAAACCAATGTAATCTTGCCTCTCTGGCTTTGTCTCCAAACCTTCCAACCTGGGCTGACCCTCTAATATACTTATTCCTAATCCTGTCCACCCTCGTCACACCCAGTGCAAATCTTAACATCTTTAATTCTGCCACATCCAGCTCAAACTCCTGCTTTTTGTCAATGCCACTGTCTCCAACCCATATAACATAGCTGGTCTCACTACCCTCTTGTAGACCTTCCCTTTCACTCTTACAGGTACTCGTCTGTCACAAATCACTCCTGACACTCTTCTCCACCCACTCCATCCTGCCTGTACTCTCTTCTTCACCTCTCTTCCACACTCACCGTTACTCTGAACTATTGACCCCAAGTATTTAAACTCATCCACCTTCACCACCTCTACTCCTTGCATCCTCACCATTCCTCTATCCTCCCTCTCATTCACACACATATATTCTGTCTTAGTCCTGCTGACCTTCATTCCTCTTCTCTCTAGAGCATATCTTCATCTCTCCAGGGTCTCCTCCACCTGTTCCCTACTCTCACTACAGATCACAATGTCATCTGCAAACATCATAGTCCACGGGGACTCCTGTCTGATCTCGTCTGTCAACCTGTCCATCACCATTGCAAATAAGAAAGGGCTCAGAGCTGATCCTTGATGTAACCCCACCTCCACCTTAAACACATTCATCACTCCCACTGCAAACCTCACCGCTGTCACACTACCCTCGTACATATCCTGTACCACTCTTACATACTTTTCTGACACTCCTGACTTCCTCATACAATACCACAACTCCTCTCTAGGCAGCCTGTCATATGCTTTCTCTAAGTCTAAAAAAACACAATGCAACTCCTTCCGACATTCTCTGTACTTCTCCATCAACACTCTCAGAGCAAAGATTGCATCTCTAGTGCTCTTTCCTGGCATGAAACCATACTGCTGATCACTAATCATCACGTCCCTTCTTAACCTTGCTTCCACTACTCTTTCCCATAACTTCATGCTGTGACTGATCAATTTTATCCCTCTGTAGTTACTACAGCACTGCACATCACCCTTATTCTTAAATATCGGTACCAAAACACTTTTTCTCCATTCCTCAGGCATCCTCTCACTTTCCAAGATTTCATTAAACAATCTGGTTAAAAACTCCACTGCCATTTCACCTAAACACCTTCATGCTTCCACAGGTATGTCATCTGGGCCAACAGCCTTTCCATTCTTCATTCTCTTCATAGCTATCCTTACTTCCTCCTTGCTAATCCATTGTACTTCATGATTTACTATCCCTACATCATCCAACCTTCCCTCCCTCTCATTCTCTTCATTCATCAACCCCCTCAAAGTACTCTTTCCATCTCCTCAACACACTCTCCTCGCTTGTGAGTATGTTTCCCTCATTATCCTTTATCACCTTTACCTGCTGCACATCTTTCCTAGCTCGGTCCTTCTGTCTAGCCAATCGGTGCAGGTCCTTTTCTCCCTCCTTAGTGTCCAACCTTTCATATAACTCTTCATATGCCTTATCCTTAGCCTTCGCCACCTCTCTCTTTGCCATGCACCTCATCTCCTTATACTCCTGTCCACTTTCTTCATCTCTCTGACAATCCCACTTCTTCTTTGCCAACCTCTTCCTCTTTCTCATTCCACCACCATGTCTCCTTGTCATCCTTCCTCTGTCCAGATGTGATACCAAGCACCTTTCTAGCTGTCTCCCTTACTAGCTCTGCTGTAGTTATCCAGCTATTTGGTAACTCTTCACTGCCACCCAGTGCCTGCCTTAACTCATCCCTGAACTCCACCTCACAATTACCCTTTTTCAATTTCCACCACTTGATCCTTGGTGCTGCCCTCACACTCCTCCTCCTCTTCTTGATAACCAACGTCATCCTACAAACCACTATCCTATGCTGCCTAATGACACTTTCTCCGGTCACCACTTTACAGTCTCCAATCTCCTTCAAACTGGCCTTCCTACATAAGATATAATCCACCTGTGTGCATCTTCCTCCACCCATGTATGTCACCCTATGCTCTTCCCTCTTGTTAAAATACGTATTCACCACAGCCATGTCCATCCTTTTCGCAAAATCCACTACCAGCTGACCTTCTGCATTCCTTTGTTTAACACCATACCTACCCATCACTTCCTCATCCCCTCTGTTCCCTTCATCAACATGCCCATTGAAATCTGCTCCAATCACCACTCTCTCACCCTTGGGTACAGTCATCACCACTTCATCCAATTCACTCCAAAATTTTTCTTTCTCATCCATTGCACACCCAACTTGTGGAGCATACACACTAACAACATTCATCATTACACCATCAATTTCCAGCTTAATAAACATCACTCTATCCGACACTCTTTTCACCTCCAAAACACTCTCAGCATACTGTTCCTTCAGAATAACTCCTACGCCATTTCTCCTTCCATCCACACCATGATAAAGCAATTTGAACCCACCTCCGATACACCTAGACTTACTCCCCTTCAATCTGGTCTCTTGCACACACAATATACCAACCTTCCTTCTGTCCATCATATCAGCTATCTCTCTCCCTATACCAGTCAAACTGCCAACATTCAAAGTTCCGACCCTCACTACCACAGTCCTAGCCTTTCTCCTCTCCTCCTGCCTTCGGCCATGTCTTCCGCCTCTTCTCCTCCTTCGGCCAATAGTAGCTCAATTTCTGCCAGCACCCTGTAGGCTAACAGTACCGGTGGCGGTCGTTGTTAACCCGGGCCTCGACCGATCCGGTATAAAAATTTTTCTTGGTGACTGCATTAAATGTTTTGGTGAAGTTTTACGCCGGATGCCCTTCTTGACGCAACCCTCCCCATTTATCCGGGCTTGGGACCAGCACAAAGAAATGCACTGGCTTGTGCATCCTCAGTGGCTGGGTTACATTTGTTCAGTTATATATATTAATATAAAATGCTTTTATAATTGGCTTGGTAGGGAGAAATCTATTCCACTGCTAAAAAGCTGAAAAGTGCTGTAAGAAGTAGATTACTGAAGGGTATTATTTAGACACGGGAGTTTACATTTTGCATTTTGAGATTAGGTCATTCCGTGTGTGTGTGTAATCTGGATATCTGTAATGCTAATGCTTTGAAAATGATTGGCAGAAGTGTCAAACCACAGTTATTTCAATTTATAAATATGATTTTTGTAGGAAAAAACTTGAAACTTTGCTAACCATTTTACAGTATTTTTTTTGGGGGGGGGGTGGTTGGAAATTGGAACTGGAGCTATGTAAGAACTTAGTTATGTAGTAGAGTGCCGATGATGGTATTGCATGCTGTAAAGGGGTTCAGCTGTCCTGCGTGATTTGGACAACATCCTTGATATACTTTCCCTGCTGCAAGCAAATGGTTAACAGTCCACATGACCTGCTCTGTATTGCAATATGTACACTCTACTAAAATGGGCTTTATTAATGCCCCACACATTCAGCCCCCATTTCCCACTGTGATTCTTCCACAATTCTTTAATGATCATTACACCATCTCTACCTTCATTACCAAAAGTTAATAAAAGTCCTGGAACAAGCTCTATATTTTGACCATTTAAGAACAGTTAAGCACTAACCCCTCTGGAAGACTTGGCATAAAGTCCTTATTTGTGGCATACCAAAAATCACACCTCTGGAATGTTTGTTAGACATCCTTTTACCACCACAGGACAAATCCTTTCCACTACTGACTAGATGCAGCAAGCATAAATCTGCATCTTGGCTAAACCCTGAGTTAAAAAAAATTCATTTTAAAAGTGAAACTCCAAAATTCTTGACTTTCATTTCAGCTGGCTCAAATTTTAACACCAGAAACCAGTGCAAACAAAGCTATCCATTAAGCCATAGGGTTACCACCTGTCCTACTTTGTGAGGGACAGTCCCTCTTTGGGCAGTTGTGTCCTGACAAAAAATTTTAAAAATGGCAAATGTCCTGAGATTTTAGGACAAAATTATTTCCTATATTTTATGTAATAGTTGCATAAAACAGTTATTCTGTATCTAAAATACCTAAATGTTATAAGAAACAGAATAAGCAACTACAATGCTACAAGAATAAGCTTTTATTTAGGCAAAAAGGTTAGGTTCTAACATCTGTACTGACCGTGGGTATGGGTCAGCCTGTAAAATCTAATATTTGTACCAAAAATGTCCCACTTTGGCCATTTGAAAAGGTGGCAACCCTATCAAGCCAAAGCTACCTGTCTTAAAGGATATCAAGCATGGGTTCAAAATAAGCTATAATGCTTCTGGAAGGAGATTAATAACTTACCAGGAAGAACAAAAGTCCATCGCTTTTCCAGAACACTACACGATAGTCAAATAATTTTCACATCCTTGCTATTTCAGAACTGTTTGCTAAATAATTCAAATTTCCAAATGAATTCTCAGCATCAATTCCTGATGAGACCTTTCCCAATTAAAGCTATATCTTAAGGACTTCATCTCTACTTTCTACATAGGTTCATAGGTTCATAGGTTCATACTAGGCTATCTGCCCGAGGGCATTTATAAGCCTAGCCCATAGTTTTGTGGCTTACGCCACCCCTTTAGTTTGGAGAAACTATGCCCATTATTTTGCTGTGCCTCTGTCGAGCAGTGACACTGAGGTAACCCCTGGGGTGTATCTGCGATCTCCCATCCATTGGTCAAGATTCCTCTTGAACAAGGCCAGCGAGGTGCTCTGCCTCACATAAACCGGGATTTTGTTCCACAGCATAGGGAGTCTTTGGGTGATGAATCTATCTCTCCAGCACGTCCTATTAATAACCGTGTCGAGGTTTAAGTCTCCCGCCCTTGTGGCTCTGAGGGATCTAGATTTTTTGAGATGAAGCATGTTCATCAAATCTGGGTTTGACATGGCCTTGTATGTCAGGCATAGGTCACCTCTGAGCAAGCGGTAAGCAACTGAATATAACTGGAGTTCTTTCAGTCAAATGATATCAGTTCTGAAGGTGAATGTTTGGCTAAAAAATTCCTAACTTTTGTGAAACTGTCTCAGATGGCCTCACACCAAACATCCTTAAAATCTACAGTGTTATTGCTTTGCCCCTCCAGCACATCGTTATTTTATCATTTTCAGTGGTATTCTCTCTGAACTGCCCAAGGCATTTGCAATAACACTTCTCTCCGCGGGAATGCACCATTTCTCTCTTTCTCTCTTCTTACTGTCCTGTCTCTCTCCTTTCTCCCTCATGAAAATACTTGAAATGGCTGTAGCAACACCACTTACATCTCACCAGAGCTTGTTCAACCTCTTCAGCTCCTAGCCACATGGGTTAACAACAGTCATAGCACCTTAACTGCCATCCTCTGCCTCAAAAACCATGTCACCTGTTGTCATAATCACTAAACAGTTTTTGCAGTTTATGACTGTTGTAGTGAACTGACATCAGCAAAATAGTTTGCTTTTTATTAATAATACTTTTATCAGCTCACAGAAATGCCAGTGTTTTATGTAAAATGTTTGTTGTAATTTTTAAATGTGTTGTGGTTTTGTGCTGTTATTTAACTGATGTGGTAATTGTGATTAGTGCTCTATAAAAGAGGCAATCACTGTGGGTAACTGCTATAAAATGAATGAATAAATAAACAATCAAAAATAAATAAATATTCTCTAAAACTTGGATAAGGACAAATTAATTGGAGTAGTCTTCATTAATCTGACTTAGGCATTTGATTCACAGTAGCACTTCAGCCTCTTACAGAGTCCAGTGTGGTACATATCTTTCCCACCCATCCATCCATCCATCCATCCATCCATCCATCCATCCATCCATCCATCCATCCATCCATCCCTCCATCCTCAATCCCTTTTTTCCATTTTGCACATGGGGTTGGGCTGTCACTTCAGCTGTGACAATCATCTTGAGCCAAGGTTTACACCATCGGGTGGCTAGCCCTGCAGCAGTAGTTCATTCATACCACTCACTCACAGACACATTCTTACCTACAGCCAATTTAGAGTGTCCAATCCACCTACTGCATGTCTTTGGAATGTGGGAGGAAGCCAGAGTACATAGAGGAAACAAGAGATCTGTATCCGATCTGTCTTTGGTACAGATCTTTACCCACCTCACTTAAATATCTACACTTACTGAAGGGTCTTTCACTTTTTTTCATGAACAGCATGTCATCGTAACAACCTCTCAAGGTTCTGTCCTAGGTTCTCTGACTATGTTTTCATTAATGCAGTCAGAGTTATACCTCCTGATATCCCTACCTTGCTCTGTGCTGACAGAATGGTTATATGATCTTTTGATTCCTTACCAGCTTAACATTAGTTCAACACTTGGAACCTACTTCAAGGCTAGTTACTCAGGACTTGGCTCCCTAGAATGTCCACTAAATGTCAAAAAAATTGAAACCATGATTTTTGGAACAGCTAAATGTTTTTTTTACATATTCTTCACACTTGGTCAATAAACTCATTAAAGTGGGTAGCCTTTCTTCAGGGTTGCAATTTAAAATGTATGGATTTCTGGACTGTTAAACAGCTCTTTGTTTTCCCACTGCTTTCTTGTATCTAAGATCCTATAAGACATTGCCATCATTCTCAATCCTTTTTCTCCATATTTACATGGGGGGGGAGTCACAGTGTTGTCTCCACTTGTCACTTTTCTCTATTCTGTGCCACTCTCTTACCATCTGTGACAGTCATGGCTGACTTTTGCAGGTCTTCTTTCACACAATCCATCTATCACTTGGCGGGATTCGTCTCCTCTTACCTTCCTCCAGTCTTTCTCAGATTTGCTTTACCAAATTGACTTTTGCTTTCCTGCACATGTGACTGAAGCAGTGTAATCTGTTTATCTTGAGCTTCTCTGCATCTGGGGCTACTTTGGCTTCAGCTCTGATGTCTTCATTTCTTCATGTCTCACAGTGTACATCCTGTTACCCAACTTAGGCACTTTGTTTCCTCACAGAAGCAGAAGCAATGGCTGCACCACAGTTTTGTACATCTTCCTTTTCGGATTCTTTGGCATTCTTCTCACACAATATGTCTGACACATTTTTTGCTGCGCTACTTCTGATTCCAGGTTTTACCTCTTTATTCAGATAACTCTTCTCTTCGACCTCAACTCCCAGATACATGAAGTTTTTAACCTGCTCCACTATTTTCGCTTCTATCCCAGATTTGAGCCTCTTCTGATTTCCCTTGTTTGCTGGCATGACAGTCTTGTCTGTACTCAGTTTCATCCCATGTATCTACAGTTTTTCATTCCAGTTCCATAGCATTTGCTGAAGTTCCTGTTCACAGTTTGCTTGTAGTGTCACATCATCTGCATACAGCACTTTTCTTGATCTGTCCCCACCAGCTTATGTGCTGATGTAGCCTGTTACCAGTGTAAACAAGAATGGGTCAGGAGTGGTCTTGAGTCACATCCACTCCTCCTAAGAACCCCTTTCTGTGTCCAAACATTGTTAACTTGTGCATTGTATCCTTGTACATAGCCTGCACTAATTCTGCCAGGGTTGGTGGGTCTTTGAACCCTTGATGGACTACCCAAATCAGTTCTCTCAGGGACTTTAGCATGGGCTTTCCTCATATCTAGAACTGCTTAGTTGGACTCTTTGTTCATATGCTGTTACTTCTCCACTATCTGTCTAACTGATAACATGAGGTCAGTAGTCAGTTGTGCTGCATCCTGATCTGAATATGCTCATCTCTCATTCTACTTTCTACTACTCTGTGGTACTTCATGTAGTGTGATGGAGTTTCATACCTCTGTACTAACTGCAGTTGAGAATATCCCCTGTATTCATAGATACCGGCACTGAAATGATTATTCTCCAGTCATCCAACTTACTCTTGACTCTCTCTCTCTTTCTGTCAGTACTGCAATGAGTACCCCCAGAAGCCATTTTCCCCTAATATATCCAACAACTTAATCATATCTGCTCTAAACTCATTTATGCCTGCCTTCCTTTCATTTTCCATGGTACACTCCACACGTATTCTAGGGTGTGTTTCCCATTTTCTATGGTACACTCCATATTTCTCCTAGGGTATATTTTCCATTTTCCATGGTACATTCTGTACTTCTAGAGTGTGTTTCCCATTTTCCATGGTACAATCTGTACTTCTAGGGTGTTTCCCATTTTCCATGGTACACTCTGTACTTCTAGGATGTATTTCCCATTTTCCATGATACACTCTGTACTTCTAGGGTGTATTTCCCATTTTACATGGTATACTCTGTACTTCTAGGGTGTATTTTGAGTGTATTTCCCATTTCCATGGTACACTCTCTACTTCTAGGGTGTATTTCCTATTTTACATGCTGCACTGTATACTTCTAGGGTATACTTCCCATTTCCATGGTACACTCTGTACTTCTAGGGTATATTTCTGATTTTCCATGGTACACTCTGTACTTCCAGGTTGTGTTTCCCATTTTCCATGGTACACTCTGTACTTCTGGGGTGTATTTCCCATTTTCCATGGTACAATCTGTACTTCTAGGGTGTGCTTCCCTTCTTCTTTTACATTTGGAAGTGAAAGTGGCAGTTCCACTTCTGTAGGGTTTCTTCATTCAGGAGATTCTTGACATATTTTTCCAGCTACCCTTGATGCCCTATTACTGGTGAGCACATTGCTGCTGTTGTATCTTATATGAGGAGTATATGGAAATAATAGTGTATGATTTCACGTCCAGTTTATGAGGGGTAGAATGCTGAGGAGAGGAATGTAGCAGAATGTGAGAGTAAAGAAGACTGCAGAAGGAATATGTATTTCTTCCTTAAGAGTTGTGCATTGTAATGTGTTAGAGATATAAATAAGATATTGGGAAAACAGCCACTCATGAAAGGCCCTATCCAGCCATGATTCCCTAGTTCCCTGTGGGTATTTCCTTTTTTTTTTTTTTTTATTTAATAACTGCAGCATCACATCTTGTGCCAGGCGTAGGGGAGGTTCAGTCTGATAAATTAATAAAGAACATTTTAAAGCCCAAGTTACATATAAAAGCTATGCAATAAGGTTAAAAATTTGTTTCTAGATATTTTGATGCAATATTTCTTTACATAACCAGGTGGCTATGGAATGAACAGTACTAAAAGGACGGGAGTAGCTAATTTGAATATAGTGCTAAATGACTGTCTTGTTTGAGTGTATCTACTATACACAGTATCTGAATATTATAAAAAATAAACCCTAATTCAGGTGCTAGCCAAATTATTATAGCTGTAAATAATGGCATATATAAGAAGTAAGGTAATAAACATTAAAACACATAAAAGACAGCATCATTTCAGGTATACAGAACGCCTGTAAGTTAGATGTTAGCTCACTGTTGTCCACTTGCCTGATATTGCTGTTGGATCAGTACCGTAGGCTCAAAATGTATTACACATTTCTACTTATAAAATATCCCCAGAGGTACCTGTAAACATCATGAAGTCCCCATGTACAGCAGCAAGCAGGTAAGAATAGTCATGAGGCTGGAGTATGCCAGTAGTTAGGGTGCAGTGGGCTGCTGCAGCCTTCATCTCAATAGGAATGGGTGTGCTATAATGTCTGTTTGGTGTGAGGTCCATGTGATATATGTCACATATGGTAGCAACCATATTTTTGTTAGCTCTTTACTAGTCAAGGAACATCTGAGTAGACAGCGTAACAGGGCTTTGTCTAGCAAAAAGTAGCCTGGCTTGGCATGACCTTTCTAGGTGTGAGGATCCTGCTTGTACCTTATTCATTTTAACATTGCAGGTTCTTCAGCAATCCGGACTGCTCTATCCATTTAACCGTTATGCTTCCTTTCACCTGCATGTGCAATTTTTTTAGAGTACTTCCTTTTCCAGTGCACAGGTTGCTACATCCTTTTATGCAGTGTTGGCTCATGCACAGCTTGATGCCAGCCTTATTTATATTTCTTAAATCGTTATTGCAATTTTGCCATCTTTTTCTCCTTTAAATGGCACAGTGTTGTCATATCCTGTTGTGCCACTGCAGGATTGTGCTTTATGAATCAGTTTTATTGTGTGATCGCTCCACCATTTTTCTACTTTTTGTGTGATCTTACACCAGCTTATACAGTGCTTTACAATTTTATGCCATTATCTCATGGAAAGTTTCAGGAACGTACTACAGACTGTGGTTCTCCAAAGAGGGAAAGGTTTGAAAATAATGCTGTTAATGATTTGCCTCTCATCATGAGCCCAATACTAGACATCTCTCCAGGGATCAGATGGAATTATATTTTCTCCAGATACTGTTGAACTGGCAATTATCATTTTAATTTTGGCAGTGAATGTTGCCCAGCATGAGCATGGATTGAATTGCTATGCTGTACATGTGAATTTATTTCTGCATTTGTGTTTCAGCCTCCTGTATGCTGAAAATTCTGATAGTGTAGACAGGGAAGCTAGGACCCAATAATTCTTCCAGTTAGACAGGCCTATTAAATATTAGACTGGTTAAACAGATTTTTTTTTCTTTTAAGCATCCTATCGACTCAAACTGTTTTTCTCCCTGTGCTGGTATTATGCTTTGAATGTTTAACTTCAACTGTACTATCCAGCTTCTTTTTAAGTCAAATATTTGTATTTATTTGCTGAAAGCTTGTGGCAAATGTATTTATTTATTTACTGATATGAGGATACTTGCTATGAATGGTGACTAGCTGTTGGTATCTCCTTCTGATGGCCAGACTGCCCTGCTGTACATTGCTATTTGTGTTTATAGACCTGATGTTGTCAGTTTTCACATAATCCTTGCTCATGCCTTCCAAAAACTATCGAGCTAGGCTCTACCCATAATGCTCCTCACCAAATTACCTAAGATCTCGTTGGACACTTCGTAGTGCCAGAAGCGTTCAAACAACCTCTCGAGCCTTGGCTTTTCATCTAGCTGTAAGTTAATTTTTATACTAATTCTACCTTTAAATTCTATTCTTTACTGTATTTTTTATCTATCTGCTCCTCTAAATTTCTTTAGGTGTACGTGTGATTGATTTTTTTCCTCTCTTCTACCATTAAGTACTCTAAGGTACCATCATTGATTGGTACTTACCCCTTTACCTTTGGGTAACCTCTTTACTGTTCTTAGTAATTTCCCCCCTTTTATTACATAAAAAAGTCTTTATATTGTTATTCTGTGAATGTGCGTGTGTGTGTGTGTGTGTGTGTGTGTGTGTGTGTGTGTGTGTGTGTGTGCGTGTGTGTGTGTGTGTGTGTGTGTGTGTGTGTGTGTGTGTGTGTGTGTGTGTGTGTGTGTGTGTGTGTGTGTGTCAGCTGGCCTTAGCTTTTTTCATGGCTGACGAACACTCTAAAGGCACCTCTGGTTTCAAGAGGTGTCAAAAGTGTGAAAAGAAAATGCCAAATTCAGATGGACACACCTTTTGTGTTTATTGTCTTGGTGCTGTCCATCTTCAGGAAGATTGAACCATCTGTCACGGTTTTCTGCTAGAACTCTGACACAGCACAAAAATAAGCTCATACTAAAAGGACTTCTCAAATCTGAGTTTTAAGAGGCTATCTCTGGTCCCAAAACAGAAGCCAGCTCTTCTTCTTCATCCTCCTCTTCAAAACTGAAAAAGCATACTCATTCGGGTCCAACAGCCTCCTTGGAACCACCTTCAAACCTGGCTAAGTCTCTCATGGTGTCAACTGTCTCCTTGACACCAGTGGGAAAAGATACTCATTCCCTGACACCGACCTCTTCAGCCCAGGTATCAGTGCAGACAACTCTCTTTTCAGTACCGAGGGAACATTTGGTACCAAAGGAGTCTCAGATGATAATTTTACCAAGGACATCTTACTCACCCTCGATAGACCCATTCACGGACTGTCCTCCAAGTCCATTTTTGGAGAGATGGCTACCAAGGTCTCCAATAGTCTCTTCTATTCAGTCTACTAAGAGCCTGTCAGAGTCAGACATTATGAGATTGGTTGACCAGCTCCTGACGGTGAGGGGATTGCCTCCATCTTCAGTTCCTAGCCTTAGCTCTGGAACCTTAACTTCTTCTACACCCATGCAAATTCCTCCTTCAACTCCAGCTGAGTATTCGGAGCCCCTGGTACTGACCATCCCGGCTCCGATTGTTTCGGTGCCAGTCAGAACTCCTTCTCTAGCACCGACAGTTGCCCTGATCTCTTCTGGTTTGTCGGAACCAGAGACCCTCCAGGGTCAAGTTTCATTGTCAGTTCTGAGGGACAGGGCTTGACTTTGATTCTTTCAGAGCCCTCCATGCCCCTTGGGGACTTGGCATATGTAAATCTGACCCTGGTTTTGGCTTTGGAGGTGACTTCCTCAGTGCAGGGTGGGACCATGGTTCAGAAGGAGTCTGTTTTGGTTCCGGGCTCCCATCCCTCTATGGGAGGCCTGCCTTCCAATAACAGTCCATTGTGGACAGGCAGTCTATGCCTTCCCTGTCAGGCCAAATAACTTCTCCATCCCCTTGACCAGAGCTTCCTCCAGTCTCTTCCCTTGAACAGAGGACACAAAAGCCTCAGGAGTGAACCACACTGGTTATATTATCTTTGGATACCTCTCCGGAGCATCCTGCTGAAGAGGTACCTTCAAAGAAAAAGTGCAAGTGGAAGCACTTGGACTCCCCTGAAGAGTCCATCACAGAAGATACCGATTTCAATGAAGGGGAAGCATCCCCCAAGTCATGCTTGAAGATGTTTCCTTCGGGGACATCCTAGAAATCCTGAAACAGAAGGGTGGCTGGACTACCATCCAACCTTCTCAGAGGAATCGGTATACCAAGAGGCTTTTCATGCCCAACTCTCTACCTCTTGGATCTTTCCACCCACTGATGATCTTATTAAACTGATTGCCCTGCAGACCTGGAAAATTCCTGACTCTATTGAACTGATCTTTAAAAGACCTGACTGGATTCTCTCCACCCCAAAAGATGAGCAACACTGGGCCAAGGGTATTCCTGCAGATGCCATGGTGGTAGCGGCAGCCACTAAAAAGGAACTTGCTGAAGAAAGTCCAACTATCCATCCTCCTAAAAAGGAGTTTAGGACTATGGATAGGTTTGGGAAGCACGTATATGCTTCATCGACCTTCATTCTTAGGTCCTTGAATTATATGTCTTACTTTACCAGACTTCAGAGAGAGCTGATTAAAGAGCTTTCAGATACTCTTACAGGAGCAGTAGTTAAAGGGGTCTGAGATAAGGTTACTTTTCAGCTCATCACTCTTGAATCAATTTCTAATTCATCCATGCAGCTAATTGCTCATGCAGCCGAAGGGATGACAAGAGCAGCAGGTTCAGGTGTAGCTATTAGGAGACACACCTGGATGTGCTTATTTGACTTTGTGGAGCCATTTAAGTCTTCTTTCATCAATGTTCTATTTGACGGATCATTCCTGCTTGGCCCCAAGGTTAAAGAGACTATAGCTAGATGTGAGAAAGATGGAAAGACCCTTTCTGCCATGGGTGTATGTTTCACCACTCCTCAATGGCCCTATTCTAGGAACCAGAGAAGTGGGAGGCTATGGTTCAAAAAGACCCAAGGACCTTTCCAAGACTTATGTGGCAATGACTTCCCCCAGGGCAGAGGGGAAAGCAATAATGAAAGACACCATCCAAGAGGCAGAAGTAGCCCACAGAACCAGGGGTCCAGAGATTCTTTCTCTGGTAACTCCTACCAGCGCTCCTGAAAAAGGCCCGCTTGCCTTCCTCTAGAGGCAGTCTGGGGACGTTTATCCCTGTGCCAATCTGCCTGGCTAGAACTGATGACGAGTAAATGGGTGCAGCGATCATTTCCAGAGGTTACAACATTCCCCTTTCAAGGAAACCAAAAAGACCAAAAATATTTCCAGACATTCCACCCAGTCACAGGGAAGCAGCAGTCTTAGAAATTCAACAACTGCTCGACAAAAGAGTCATCCAAGCAGTCCCACCAAACCAGAAAGGATCAGGAATTTACTCAAGGTTCTTTTTAGTGCCAAAGAAAACAGGGGACTGGAGACTGATTTTGAATCTCAGTCATTTGAACAAATCAGTTCAACAAACCAAATTCCAGATGATCTCAGTACAGTCAATATTTCCATTGTTGGAAAAAGATGATTGGATGTGCTCAATAGATCTTTAGGATACGTATTACCACATAAAAATAGACAAGCTTTCCAAAAGAATCCTCTGCTTCTGGCTGGGACTCAGTCATTATCAGTTCAGAGCACTGCCCTTTAGTCTCATCACAGCCCTCAGGGTGTTTACCAAATGCATGACAGTGGTGGCAGCACATCTCAAACTTCTATGATTCTGAATATTTCCATATCTAGACGACTGGCTCCTTAATGCTCCCACCAGGTGTTAACTAATAAAAACAAGAGATTACACTCTTTATCTTTGTTTCAGCTTAGGAATTACTATAAACCATGAAAAATCCCATCTGGAACCCGAACAACAACTAGAATTCATTGGAGCTATGCTAGACACAGTCACCAGCTTTGCATCACTTCCCCTAGAAAGGCTTCAAAGGATCACATCACAAGTAAGTCAAATCATTCAACACAACAAAGTAGCAGTAAAACTCATCCGCTAGGATCAATAGCAGCCTCTATTACTCTAGTGCCACTGGCCACATATCACATGCAAATTCTTCAATGGCTTCTGGCCTCCCAGTGGTCCTTGTTGAATCAGACAATGTCCCATCTAATTTTGATCACCAATCATTGCAAAGAAGACCTGAGCTGGTGGCTCCATTCCAACGAAATCTTGTCAGGCCGTCCCTTTGTTCCTCCTCAACCGAAGCCATACTGACCACGGCCATGTCCCAGATAGAGTGGGGGGCATTATCTGGGAAAGACATTTCAAGGCACTTGGTCCCAGCAGGAGGCTAACTTGTACATCAATGTTTTAGAGATGAGGACAATGCTCATAGCACTGCAGGCATTTCAAGACACCCTTCCCCTCTGAATTATTGCAATTCAAACAGACAACATGTCAGTAGTTTGGTATATCAACAAACAAGGGGGGACCAGGTCGTACCTTCTTTGTTGAGAAACTCTCAGAGTATGGCAATGGGCAATTTCTTCCAACTGCTTTCTAAAGGCAATGCACATTCTGGGGAGCTCAAATGTGATTGGGGATAAGTTGAGCAGAACCATCCTCATGCCTCACAAGTGGTTTATCAATCCAGTGGTGGCGGGAAAGATTTCCTGCTACTGGGGCCAACCTTGCTGTGATCTGTTTGTGTCCCCTCTGAACAACAAGTGTGGCAGTTACTTTTCCCTAATCCTCCCCCTGGGGGAGTCACCCAGAGATGCTGTCCTTCACGATTGCCCCTCCCTGTCCTACTGTATGCTTTTCCACCAACTCCTCTAATATGTTAATTTCTAAAGAAAGCCAACAGGTCGAAGAACAGAATAATCCTCATTGTCCTGTTCTGGCCTTGACAAGTCTGGTTTCCCTTCCTTTGGCCTCATCTACTTCAGAAACCGTGGATACTGGACCCAGCCCCAGACCTATTGTCCCACCTGGAGGGAATGGTTCATCCAAATCTTCAGCATCTCAAGCTCACTGCATGGCTTCTCCAGTTCCCATGATTGCCAGGCATTCCTCCCTCACTTCCCCAGTCTGACACATCTGGCTCACCACAAGCTTTCAGCTAGAAAATTGCATCATAATAAATGGATAAAATTCACTAAATGGTCACCTGACTGTAATATTGACCCTTATGCAGTACAAAGTTTTAGACTTTTTAGCCTTACTCTGTCAGTCTGGCTCATCAGCTTCTACCATTTGGGTGCATCTTGGTGTGATGTCTAACTTTCATATTGGTTTCAACGGTTCATCACTTATGTCTAACAAACTTTGTTAAGCCTTTTTCAAAGGAACCTTAATGCTCAGGCTTCCATTTAAATAACCCTCTGCTCCATGGAATTTGCATTTGGTAGTGCACTCTCTCATTTCTTGCCCCTTTGAACCTTCAGCAACTTGCAACTTAAAGTTCTTGTCTTGGAAAACCTTATTTTTGATAGCTATCACTTTGGTCAGGAGAATATAGGAAATTCAAGTCTTGTCCTGAAAACCTCCACTATTTGATATTTCATAAGGACAGGGTCTCCCTTAGGACAAATCTTTCCTTTTTGCCAAAGGTTGTTTCAGAGTCGAATAGCAATCAAACCTTACACCTCCCAGTCTTTTTTCCAAATTTTTCCATCAAGGGGGAGTACTGTCTACACTTACTAGACATACACAGACAATTACGTTTTTACCTTCACAGAACAAATGACATCAGAAAATCTGACCAACTGTTTATTGCCTTTTCTACACTCACTTTAAGTAATCCAGTATCTAAGGTTACCTTGGCAAAATGGCTGAAGGACTGTATCACCTTTGTTTACAACAAAATGGGACTTCACCTAACACGTCTTGTGAAAGCTCATTCAAAGACAGCTGTAGCAGCTTCTATAGTTTTTCATGCCAGAGCTTCCTTACATGATATTTGTGCAGCAGCTACATGGGCATCACCTCATACCTGAACCAGGTCTCTAAGGGATGTGTATCATTCAGCTCAATGGTGCTCAGGAATATTCTTCCATGAGATCTCCCAAGATTCAGGTAGATAGGGACTCTGCCCCACAGTCAAGGATTATGTGATTTGTGCTGTCAATCTTCACTAATCCTTGACATTCCCTCCCTCCTTCCCCCTACCTTAGAGCTCTTGGTGGACTGAATATTCCCAAAGACTGGCTTCATAATAGGGACACAGATATGGTCTCTTATCTATTACTTCTTGTCTGTCACTATTGTAGGCAAACTCAGTCTCAGGTAATTTGGTGAGGAACATTATGGGTAGAGCCTAGCGTGAGAGTTTTTGGAAGGTGCGAGCTGGAATAACAGCTGAGTTGGCTCTGAGGCTCGGTACCAAGCCCACAGTCAAGTATAAGTGAAGATCGACAACACATATGGAATGTATTGGTAAGACATAACTTCATTTTATTTGGTTTAACTGGAGTTCTCCAGTCAGGTAATTTAGAGAGCATGCAGTGATCTACCTGGGTCTGGGAAAGAAAGTCGTAGCACTGACAAATATTAGTTGCTTTCTCTGGAAAGTGTTTGTATGTGTGTGTGTGTGTGTGTGTGTGTGTGTGTGTGTGTGTGTGTGTGTGTGTGTGTGTGTGTGTGTCTGTGTGTTTCTTCGTATCTGTCTGTGTGTTTATACGAATGCAACATTTTGTTCAAAGTATAGTTACTTTGTGGAAGGGAGCATTGGAAGGTAATGAATCCAGACAGAAGTGGGAAAGGGACCTGAGAAGCTAAGCACAATACCCATGATCCACAAGTGTTCAGTGTGAAACCTATTCTTAGCTGTGGATGTTGTAAGTCCATACCTCGCGGCTATAATGCATATTGTTCACATGCTCTTGAGACAAAGCTTCATGCAGTGAGTTGCTTAGCAAGTCATTTGTGTGTACATGCTATATTTTAATCTGCTTGGTGCCAGTAGCATGAATTGTGAGACCATACTCCCTGGTGGTCATCAGATTATTGTGGGCAGTGGGAGAAGATCCAAGGACTGTAGTTCCTATTCACTATCATAATCGCCCCTCATAAGTCCAGAGTAGGGTTGCCACCATTTCAAATGCCCAAAGTGGGACATTTTGGGTACAAACGTCAGATTTTGCAGGGCAAAACATATCCATGGCCAGTACAAAGGACAGAACGTCACTTTTTTGGCTAAATAAAAGCTTAATGTTAAGTTGTCATTCTCGCCTTCATTCTTGCTGGATGGGTTCGGAGCCGATCCTCGGCTCCGACTCGGCCTATATTATAGCTCGAGAGCTATTTTTACTGGCTCGAGGCAGCCCTATATCCCACAATACCATGCGCTAACTCCCCAGATCTCGTTTGCCGCTTCGCTGCGAGGTTGCTTTTTTTACCGGCTCAGGTCAGTAAAGGATTTTTTTCAACGAATTTCTAATTTTTTGAAATAGTTATTAGGCTATATTCCCTACTTTTGTTCCCTATCGATTTTTTACTTAATAGAGTTTGTTTCGTAAGCCCTACCCACCCCTGTAGTTAACTTTTATAATCAGGCCTACAGGCCTTAGTTTTTCTTTTTACTCATCTCTGTGTGTGTGTATGTGTTGTTCTTTTAATCAGTCCCCTCATCTCCCCCTTGTGTGTAAGTGAGTGAGTGTGTGTGCTGATTGTGTGACTCTCTTAGGACAATGTCCAAAGACGTTAAGGTCTCGGGATTCAAGAAGTGTGACTCGTGCTGTCAGAAAATGTCTCTGACAGACTGTCACACTTCTTGTGTCTATTGCTTGGGGCCTTTACACCTGCAGGACTCTTGTTCCGTTTGTCACGGATTTAGTTCAAGAGTCCTGCAGGAAAGGCGTAACAAGCTTATTCTAAGGGGCTTGTTAAAGCCTGATGACTCCCCATCCAAGTCTGGCTCGGGGAAGTCATCAAAAACCATCTGGCTCTGAGGCGAGCAAAGTGGGTTCCGCTTCAAAACCATCATCGGAGCCGACCCCAGTGCGCAAGCGCTCTAGGTCCCCTTCTTTAGAGTCCGTCAGATCGGCTCCGAGGTCCCCCCTTCTATTGGAGCGGAGTCATAGGACTCATTCATCGAGGTCTTCCAGGCTCTCCGATCAAGACATCGAGAGGGTGGTCAGTAGACTCATAAAGTCTCAGGCGCTGGCCCAAATGCTTCAGAGCCCATCTCACCAGACTGTGGCTCCTTCAATACAGTTATCTATTCCTCCTCCGACTCATCTCTCGAGTTCGGAGCCGGAGTTCGTCGGATCCATGACCTTGCCCACGTCGGAGCCGATACCTCCTCCTTTGGCTCCGGTGTCGTCAGCTCCGACCTCTTTATTGGTTCCGTCCATGGAGAGGTCCGGGCGCCGAAACTCCACTGTCGGCTCCGAGGGGGCGAGTGGCATCGGACCCTTGTCCCACCCCGCTCTCCCTCTCGGAGCTTCGGCTCTGGTTAGTTCGGCCCCGACATCATTCTCGGAGCCTTCTCTGTCGGTTCCGGGGGCAGTTCCGGCCTCTTCGGAGCTGGGGCTACCTTTGGTGTCTGATGGGGGAGCCTTCAAGGTGATGAGGAGTGTGCTGGACCCAGTGTCCACTCCAAGGTTAAGTTCTGTGGCTCCTCCCTCTGTAGTGCTTGTTACGGTCTCTGGCCACTCTCCTATACCCGACAGCAGAGATCCAAAACATAAGGTACCCACTTTGGGTGTCTCCTCCTCTTCTGAGGGTTCCTAGGAAAAGAAAGTGCAAGAGGAAGCACATAGACTCCCCCGAGTCTGTCACGTCCGACACCCACTTGGATGAGTTAGAGGGTTCCCCCAGATCCCCCTCTGAGGATGTCTCCTTTTCAGACATCCTGGAGATCCTAAGACAGAGGGGAAATTGGTCCACTCTCAAACCTTCTGAGGACGAGTCGGTTTACCTTGACGCCTTTGGGTCTCGCCCTTCCACCTCCTGGGTGTCTCCCCCTTTTGACCCACTAATGGAGGTAGTGGCTAGAAAGGCGTGGGCAGCTCCTGATTCAATGGAACCTACCTCTAGGAGGCCTTCTAAATTTATTTCTGCACCAGATGACAAATCCTTTCTCACCAAAGGTGTTTCAGTTGATGCTATGGTGGTAGCAGCAGCCACTAAGAAGGAATTAGCTGATCCTTCTGTACCTGTTCATCCTCCTAACAAAGAGTCCAGGACCATGGACAGGTATGGCAAGTGGACTTTTGCTTCAGCGACATTTTCTATGCGATCGGTGAACTATTTATGTCATTTCACCCGCCTTCAAAGAGACTTGCTCACAGAGCTGGGTGAAACGGTACAGGATCCTTCTGCTGCGGGGTTTAAGGACAAAATAAACTCTCAGCTGGCTACCCTGAACTCCATTGTTAACTCCTCCATGTGGCTAATCTCTTATGCAGCCGATGGAGTGAGTAGGGCCGCTGGCACAGGCGTTGCGTTGAGACGCCACGCTTGGATGCGACTCTGTAATTTTGCCGACCCCTTCAAGGCGTCCTTCACCAACACCCCCTTTGATGGTTCGGAATTGTTCAGGCCTCAGGTGAAGAATACCCTCACCAGATGCGAGCAAGATGGTAAGACTCTCTCTGCCGTGGGAGTCCGTTTTTCCACGCCTTCTAGACCTTATCCTAAGGGACAGAGGGGTGGAAAGATGTGGTTCCACAAACCACAGGGAGTCGCACCTGCCACACATGGTGAATTTCCCCCTAGAGCCAGAGGGGGGAATAATAACAGACGCTGCCCCAGGGGCAGAGGGGGGTCCACAAAACCAGGGTTCCAGGGAATCTTTCCCTGACCAACCCTTTCAGCATCCCTGAGAAGCTGCCCGACTGTCCGCCTTCGGAGGCAGTCGGGGGAAGGTTATCTCTGTACCCGGAAGCCTGGCAATCTATCACTCAAGACACATGGGTACAGAAGATCATATCCGAGGGTTACAAAATTCCTCTCACTTTCCCTCTGGTACAACCGCCAAAACCCCTACCAGACGTACCACCCACGCAGAGGGGTCAGGCTCAGCTAGAAATAAAAAAGCTGTTAAACAAAAGAGTCATCCAGGCAGTCCCAGCAGATCAGCTAGGATCCAGAATCTACTCCAGATTCTTTTTGGTACCAAAAAAGACAGGAGATTGGAGACCCATTTTGGACCTCAGCAGGTTAAACAACTATGTGTTAAAGACAAAATTTTGGATGGTAACACTGCAGTCCATTCTACCCTTTTTGGGCAGAGACAACTGGATGTGCTCGTTAGACCTCCAGGACGCGTACTACCACATAAAAATACACAGGCGCTCCAGGAGGTTTCTCCGCTTCCGGCTGGGAGTCAGTCATTTTCAATTCAGGGCCCTGCCCTTTGGTCTCACCACAGCCCCCCGGGTGTTCACCAAATGTTTGGCAGTGGTCACGGCTCACCTGAGACAAAAAGGATTCCAGGTGTTTCCATACTTAGACGACTGGCTCATTTCCACTACCACCAAACAGAATCTCATAATGGCCAGGGATTATACTATCCATTTTTGCAACAGCCTGGGTATTTCTATAAATTTTGCAAAGTCCTCCTTGTCGCCTTGTCCATGTATAAACTTTATAGGCACCGTATTAAACACCACAGAAATGTCTGCAACATTATCACCTCAGAGACTGACAGACATAAGGCGGAATGTTCAGCTCCTGTTTCAGACCAGCAGAGTCCAAGTCAAGCTAGTATTGAAAGTGTTGGGCCTCATGGCGGCGGCGATTCTTCTACTTCCATTAGCTTGCTTCCACATGAGACTCCTTCAGTGGATGCTGTTTTCTCAGTGGTCCTTTCAGCAGCTGCCAATGACCCACAACATTTTGATAACACCATCTTGCAAGAAACATCTCTCCTGGTGGATGGTGTCCCCTCAGCTTTTTCAGGGCAGACCTTTTGTTCTCCCCCCTCCAGTTGCCACTGTCACAACGGATGCCTCCCTGATCGGGTGGGGGGGGGCATTAGCAGGGCAGGATGGTCCAGGGCACTTGGCAACAGTCAGAATGCCACCTGCACATAAATGTCCTGGAGATGAGGGCGGTGCTTTTGATGTTGCAGGCCCTTCAGAGCTCTCTTCCCACGGGGACTATAGCAATTCAAACGGACAATATGTCTGTGGTGTGGTACATAAACAAGCAGGGCAGAACAAAGTCCTACCCTCTCTGTCGAGAAGCACTCAGACTTTGGCAATGGGCGATTTCATCTCAACGGTTTCTGATAGCAATGCACATCCCCGGGAAGTCCAATGTCATAGCAGACAGATTGAGCAGAACTATCCTCATGCCTCACGAGTGGTCTCTAAATCAAGCGGTAGTAGACGGAATTTTTCGGAAGTGGGGCCAGCCTTGCTGCGACCTTTTCGCAACTCCGCAAAACAGCAAGTGCCTCGACTTCTTCACACTTTTCCCTCTACCAGGCCAGCCCCTCAGAGATGCTCTTGTTCACGTTTGGCCCCGGGGTCTGCTTTATGCCTTTCCTCCCTTTCCATTGATTCCGCAACTAATTCAGAAAGCAACCACATTGAGATCCAAAATGATCCTCATTGCCCCATTTTGGCCTCAACAAGTTTGGTTCCCGTTCCTGCACAAATACCTACTGGAACAACCTTGGCATCTGGAACCCCTTCCGGATCTGTTGACCCACCTCACGGGCAAGCTGCATCAGTCTCTACATTCGATCAACCTCACAGCTTGGTTGCTCCACTTCCAGCCATAGCCAGGCTTCCCCTTATTTCTCCTCCTGTTCGTGAGATCATTCTGGCTTCCCATAAGTCCAATACTAGGAAGACTTATGCGAGTAAATGGAAGCGTTTTTCACACTGGGCACAAACTAGATCCTTAGATCCTTTCCATGCACCTCTTCATGAGGTTCTAGGCTTCCTGGCGGAGCTTTTTCATTCGGGGTCATCATCGGCCACTATCAGGGTACAATTAGCGGCCATTGCTAATTTTCATGTTGGACTCTCAGAAGCAAATATTATGTCCCACAAACTCTGTAAAGCCTTTCTCAAGGGCATTTTGTTACTCAGACCTCCAGTTAAAGATCCACCCCCACAATGGGATTTGAATTTAGTTCTAACTTCACTAATTCTACCCCCTTTTGAACCGGCAGCTTCTTGCTCCCTCAAACTTCTTTCTTGGAAAACGCTGTTTTTAGTAGCTATAACATCTGCCAGAAGAGTATCGGAACTTCAAGCCTTGTCTGTCTGTCCTCCCTATTTGGTTTTTCATAAAGATAGGGTAACTCTCAGAACAAACCCTTCCTTTCTACCAAAAGTGTTATCGGAAGCAAATCTAAACCACTCCATTGATTTGCCCGTATTTTTCCCAGACTATACCAACAGGGCTGAACAAAAATTACATTCATTAGATGTTCATCGCCAATTACGGTATTACCTAGACAGGACAAAACAATTCAGAAAATCAGACCAGCTCTTCCTCTCTTATGCTGCAGGCAAGAAAGGGCTTCCAGTATCGAAAGTTACTCTTTCCAGATGGCTGACATCTATTATTACCTTGATCTATGAGTTGAGACACAGGCAACTACCCTCTAGGCCTAAAGCTCATTCAACCAGGGCACTATCAACTTCAATGGCTTTTCAAGCAAGGTTACCTCTAGATGCCATTTGTGCAGCAGCTACATGGGCGTCCAAACATACCTTTATTGCCCATTATAAGCTTGATCTAGCCTCCAGAAATAGAGCTGATTTTGGTTCCACTGTACTCAGGAGTCTGTTCCATTGAGCCACCCAAGACTAAGATGCTAGGGACGCTGTCCCATCCAGCAAGAATGAAGGCGAGAATGACAACTTAACATTAAGAAGTTATGTCTTACCATAACGTTCCATGTTAGTTGTCTTCTTCTCGCCTTCTTTCTTGCGTCCCTCCCTCCTGCCCCCTAGCCTGGATAGACTTGAGGTTCTGAATCCTTCCATTTCTGGAGATACAATATGTTGCGTCTTTCCTGGTATCCTTAGTGTTACTAGCAGGTAATCTGTACTCGTAAAAGAGGATTATAATATTATTATTATAATATTACTTTTGATACTATGTCTTAGCTTCCAAACGAGATCTGGGGAGTTAGCGCATGGTATTGTGGGATATAGGGCTGCCTCGAGCCAGTAAAAATAGCTCTCGAGCTATAATATAGGCCGAGTCGGAGCCGAGGATCGGCTCCGAACCCATCCAGCAAGAAAGAAGGCGAGAAGAAAACAACTAACATGGAACGTTATGGTAAGACATAACTTCTTATTCTTGTAGCAATGTAGTTGCTTATTCTGTTTCTTATAACATTTAAGTGTTTCAGATACAGAATAACCGTTTTATGCAACTATTACATAAAATGTATGAACTATTTTTATCTTAAAATCTCAGGGCATTTGCCATTTTTTCAATTTTTTTGCAGGACACAACTGCCCAAATAGGGACTGCCCCTAGCAAAGTGGGACAGGTGGTAACCCCAAAAGGCAGCTATAGTTTTAGCTTATAGAGAAATTTGGTATTCCTAGAGATGATGTCTTTTTTTTCAGATTAGAAATGAATAATAATGTGAAGGTTATGAGCATGGGTAGCAATCTACCCTTAAAAGTAAAACATCTGTGCTTGCGTATCAAACTGTTCATACTGCCTGATAACTGAACCACTCAACCAGAAAATGAACACATTTTAACACTATAGACATGTTATCAATGTAATTGAAAATGTGAAAAACAGGAATCTAAAAGAATCACACCACTGTCTGGTAGTTTAAAAGCACTTCCAATGTTTTTATTCTTTTTTTGTTCTCATTTCCATCTTTGGGACAATCAAGCCCCCACCCCATTTAGGTTTGTTCTTCTTTCCCACCTTCCTGGTATCCATCGACACTGGGTGTGGGAGGTGAGAGCCTGGGATAATCATTGTCATTCAGTAGGGGTTATAAAATTGTTTAACATGCTCCTAAATCTAAAAGGCCTGGTGTAATAATCATTGTGCTCTACCTAGTGCTAAAACATGTGTACACATACATCTGTCTGCTCAGCTCAAGTGCAATGCACTTCTTACCTAGGCACATGTCTCTTGATTCTTGCCCTTGTATATGAAGAGCACATTTAAGGGTCGTACTCCAGTTGGTGCTCTTGCAGGAGGATTTGCACCAACACCTTCACCCTCCTGGGGGGTGGGGGCGGGCAGCATCAGATGCTTACTCCCTCCTCAGTCAGCTCTCCCAATACCTAGGTTGCCTATTAAACTCATATTTTCCAGGGCACAGTCATGACTTCATTACTGTACATTACTGTACATCATGAATCAAGCTCTAAAACTTATTCCTCACTATTTAAACTGCTAATCTGCTAAAATAATGGCAGTACATGTCTATATTAATATTAAACAGAGCTGATTAAAATTCAGTAAATGTTAGAGATTTGCTGCACCTCACCCAAGTAATAAATGTATGACACAAAGATGTACCAAAGCCACTGGGCCTGCACAACAGCTTTTGATTGAACACACTTAATGCATGTCACTCCTCCTTGTTTTGAAATGGAAATCACTTTTTAGCCACAATAATTAAAAACTGTCTCTTCCGAATATGGAAAACGTGGTCTCTCTTTCCAGAGAAAACCTACATAAACTCTTATACTTTTGTCAATTAACTTTGGATGAATCACTATCTCCCAAATGCTAAGATTTCAGCACACAGCTATGATTTTTGCCATCAAAATTTGTTGTGCTTATTTTACATTTTACAGGTATTCTTCAGAAAGTTAGACATTTTAAGGACATATGCATTATTATATAAACAAGTTAAGGACTCCTTGTTATAAACTGTATGGAGTCTAGTAATTGAAGGTCTTCTAGTCTGAAAAATAAGAAAGTGCTACTGTTATAGACCCTTTGTTATGAATTTTAAGGACCAGTACTATGATTTTTAATTCCCAGAACTTAAGAGGTATGATTACAAATTATTTTCAAATGTTTTGTCTTGTATTGTCTCAGTTTCTTATCTATTTCTTCAGAAATTAATAATTCTACCCTGAAAATAATGCATTCAGAATAGTAACTGAACTGTTGTTCAGAATGGGTTAATTGTTGTCTTCTTTTAGACACATATGTATGGAAATAATGCTGCACTTTTTCCATGTATTTTGAATTTCTGTAATCATTTTTTTTTTGCATAATTTATGTGATTTTTTTATCTTGCAGTGACTTAAGAGTCTGACATTTTGTAATAAAGCTCTATGGTTTCTATAGTACTTTGTAATGAATGTAATACGATTTCCTTGCATAATTACACTGCTAATACTGACCAAAACATTTCATTAAAACATATGATGGAAGTTTTATTATTATTATTACATGGAACTGAGTATGACTTATCAAGACATTTGCTGTCTGCTTTGCACTGCCATGACTAGTATCATCTGCTTACCCTTCAGCTGCCAATCAGGTCTTTCCAAATCATGCAGATTCCATCACTAAGTTAAGGATAAACTAGTTCTCTCTCTACTAATGTATTGTATATGACATTAACATACAGATATCCTGAAAAATCATTGGGTATTTGTAAACATGATGGTGCTTGGAAGTTCAACAATTGCTATGGTTCCGATTATAGCTAAAATAAGCGCAGGAAACATTATAGTATATTTAAAAACAGAATTATTAGGAGAAAAGACAATTCCTCTAGGATCTACAGGCAGACACTGCCCTAATGCTGAACTGTTTGATTCACATTTAAGAACGAATCTGTCTTTGCACAATATTTCCTTACTGCATTTGCTTCGTCCTTAATAATTCTGAACAAAATGTGAACATTTTTAATCTGAAATTTATGGGAATGCACTTCTTACAGTATTCATTTGATCTGTATCTTACAGTCTAACCCCCATACTAGATAATCATGCTTACTTTTTGGATGTATAATAAGTAAGGCCATTTAAAAATATCTTTGCCATTGTAAGGCAGTACTTCCATTCCCTGATGACATGATGATATTCACCTTGTATCCATACTTTCCACCCCAGACTATTAAAAGCAAGCACTCTAGCTCTCCTAGATGTGTTACTTTTCTGATGACTAATTATTTTGTGATGCCTTCTTACCTCCCCATTGAGAAATGCCATGGTGATCAATGTTCTCTTCTGAAGTAAGGCTTAAAAATAGATCCCTATTTCATACCTCCTGCCATTGTAAGTTAGCTTGCATAGATTATAGATTAGTTTTCATCAACATTCAGGCATATGTTTCATCAACCACTCTCATCTGCTCTTAGCACAGAAGATTAAGGCCATGAGCTGTTAATGAGCTAATATCTGTACTCAAGGGTTTGATTCCATTTGCCTGATATGTCACTCTGAGCAAGTCACTTCACCAGACAGTACTCCTGGGTCACCCCAGAAAAGGGGCAGTTGTATCCAGTGGGCATACACAGTTAACAAATTAAAAAATGCCATTTTATGGGTCTCTTTGGCATGAATACCACCTCCATATCAGCCTGCCAGTTGCCGTCTCATTCATGCTCCCAACTATTAGATCTCTGTATGCATATCTGCCTTCTTGTCTGCTACTCTCCTGTATCTAAGCCTCTGTGATGTTCTGTGCATAGTATTTATAAATACACAGCTGGGTAATCTGCCTCCAGTTCATGTATTCTTAACAAATGGGGTTTATATTTTATACAGCTGTCCAGCTGTTTGTTCTTTTTATGCATATACTGCTTTGTTTTGGAACCCCCCCCAACCCCCACATACAAAAAAATGGGTCCTTGGCCTAGTGAGAGTTGCCAGTCAAAATAAAATGTAATTAATCAACTTATCAGCTGATCCATTCATTGATCAGTTAATAAATAAAGATTTCTTTTGTTGCTCTGTGTGAACTGACAGCCATCTGTAATCTCCCGTCCTGGGGATGCTTTCAGATTTGATAAAGCTGTGTTGTGGCTCCACCATTTTTCACTGGTTCTATCAACACAAAACTAGCTCCATTTTCATTTTTGTTTGGTGTAATTGTACCAGCTGCTGCCTCTGTCATAGTCTTAAACTCCCCACCCCCAATGTGCATATAGTACGACACTGCACACTAAGTGCCTTAAAGGGAGCCATCACCGAGCCTCTGCACCTGCTTAATTGGCTTTCTTTTTTACTAACATTGTTTTACTCTGTATCTACTTCACCAGCTCCTCTTTAAATCTTGTCCTCAAAGTTTGTTTGGCATGGTTATCATCTGTATGCCACCGTGTAGCTTGTGATCTGTAAAATGATATCTTCATCATACTCTAAACTATTTGTTCTCTGCATGCTTTCATAACTTCTTTGTAGTACATACCAAAATTTCAGAGTTTGTTATGTAATGAATTCTGCCTGTTGCTTTTGCAGAATCTGCTAAAACACTGGCTACATTTCAGCCATTTTATGTAACTTGCTCATTGCTGTGAATTTACTGCTACTTACTGTTACTTATTGCATTTCTAGAATGCTCACTTGAGTTTGTAGTCTTTAAGAAGTTTGTACTTCATGGAAGTAATGAAATCTATACTGACTGTGTACCTTTGCTGCTCTGCATACACTGATGCTGAATTGCACTGGTTATACTTTTATGCTCCAACCATTAAAATGCAGTGTGCCTCAGTGGTTTGCTTCCTGGTCATGGGGAAACAAGCAAATTAAATAACCAATTAATTTCATCCATCCCTGAATCTGCCTATCCATCTATCTGTCCATCCAGAAATAAATAGCTAAACCATTTCAGTGCATTTAACCCTAGACTGATGCTTACAATACTACTCAGCCCTTGTTTACTAAAATGTGTGCCAGTGTCTGATTAAACCCGAGACTGGAGGTACAAATATAGTAAAGGCAAGTGCAATACCATTCATGGTGTTTAGTGCTAACAGACCATGACACTGATTATGAATATATGATTCAAAATGTCATAGAACATAGCAGAATACTGTATTGTGCACTAATAGGCAAGATATTTGAATTCTATTACAGATATACATCAAAATGTGGGAGATGAAAGGCAAGGTATTAGTCTATTTATGAGACTGGAATGACCTCTGCCTTTAATAACAATAGCCATTTATTAACCAGGTAAAACCACTGGACAGACAATCCCTTTTAAGGGACAACCTGAGAGCAATGTCTGGTTAAGTGACTTACTGCAGGTCACACAGTAGACAAATGAGGGCATCAAACCCTGTACCACAAGAACTATAGCTCACAGCCTTAACCCTCTGCACCAAAGGAATGCTCTAATACTAACACAAACACTTTCTTATAATTACCAAGAAATGGAAAAACATGTATGGCTTAGTGTAATGAATCACATACAGCTTTTAATAACTCAGAAATATCCACGAGACATACAGAAATCTTCTACAATATATGAACACCCTTGCATTTATAACTGTTAATGTTTGTTTTCCCTGGAAAATCTTAAATAAAGTTGTGTGTAACAAGGGAGACTTATAGTTTATTAGACTCTTGTATTTTAGACATTAAAATCTTGCATTTTTTCTGTTCCTTTTAGTATGTTGTACTCTGGCTAACAGCTGTACATGAAGCTTTTCAAATCTGCTTCTTCAGAAGCAACAAGCTATGAATGAGCAGATGGCTGCTGTGAGGGTGTAATGCGTTCAGACTAAATATGGAATAGGTCAGAAGGGTACCATCAGTCTCAGCATATTGAGCTAGAATGGTCTGCTGCTTAAAGCACTGCCAAGGGATCTAGGAAGACAGCAGCTCATATCCCAAAAGAGGCATTTATATGCACCCTTTGACAGGTTCCCTAACTTACATGAATTACAGCATTAATATGCACAGGATATGGAAGAGATAGCTGGGATTGGTGTGTAGGTGTATGAACTATGAAAACTGATGAATTTATTTAAAATGTTCCCTTTTTTTCAATATTAACCATATGCAGTAACTGATCTAGAAATATTTGGGGCAAGCTCTGTCAAAGCTACTCCTCATAGCAGGCATACACACACACACACGCACACACACACAGACACACACACACACACACACACACACACACACACACACACACACACACACACACACACACACACACACACACACACACACACACACACACACACACACACACACACACACACACACACACACATATGCATGCACACACTGACACACATGAGCGCACACATCCAACACTCACACACGCACATTCCCAAAAGATGTTCTAAAGTACCGCTTAAAATCAGACTCAACGAACCTGTTAAAGGTAAAGAAAAACTAAACTGAAAATGAAAGTAGTACTATATTTAATAAGGACTTATATAATGAAGCCCTGTTATTGTATTCTATTCTGAAGAGAGAGCAGTGATTGATAACTATAACACAATAGGAGCCTGATAGTTAAATAAGCAGAAACATTGATGCTGTGAGCCTTACACTGAATGGGCATGATTTTCTCAGAACTTTCTTGCCATCATTTTTCCACTGTGAAACACAATAGGACACCCAGAATCACATACTCTTTTATTTCATTTACATTAATTAATGAAAAAGATGATAATCTGTGATTTTTTATTTCAAAGAGAGTGAGACTGTGCATACATTATTATAGGCATGAAATAAGAACATCGCTAGCAAACACTTCAACACAGAAGTATAGACTTTAAATGCTAATAAGGTCTGTTTGGCCATGTAATCTGCATTGTTTTCACTATATTTTGGATAAGCTCTGAATTCTAGTTAAGCAATAGCTTATCCCCCTCCCTGCCATTAGAACTGCTTCTTGACTGTCATATGAATTTTTTAAATGCCTTCAAATGCCTTCTTTGTTTAACATTTCTTTTGACATTAAGAACAATCTCTATTACAACCTGTAACAACCTAATTCCATTTAGCATTCCTTTTTTCAGTCTGTAGCAGAAGAGAAGTGACAATCTAACTGCATTTTAGCATTCCTTTTTTCATCCAATAGCAGAAAAGAAGTAAATTTCAAAGTGTTTCAATAAAGAAAGAATGTGTTCTTCACAAGATTTTGCCATCAACTTTGTTACTAATTCATTATTGCTTATTTATTCAAGCATATGTATTACTGGTATTCCGAAGCATGAATTATTTTATAACGTTGAAATGCCACCTTTGGAACATGTTGTTTTAACCCACTTGATAAAGTTTTTCATATAATAAAACAATATAAGTTTTATATTGTCTAAGTTTGCTTAACTGGTTCATTTGTTGTGTGTCCATGTACACCATCCTGTAACACCTTTGCAATTAAGTGTGCAATTGCTAAAATTAAGTGTGGAATAACTAAATTAAATATATATATATATATATGTAATCTTTCCACCTGATGTCACAGAGGAGCTTTTCATTTCTCTTCTTTTTTTTTAAATATAGTTTTGGCTCCCACACTACAGCTGATGATAGGTGAGCAGACCCCCTCAATTGATCATTGTACATATCTGTTCCTTATAATGGGTAAAGGCTTGAAGAAGTAGTCCTCATCTGAAGGTATTTTTTTAAGGCAGGGGCTTTTTCTCATTTTATCAGCTTCGAATCCTCCAATCCCTCTTTCTCCAGGTGACTGCAAAACACTTTCAGTGGTAAAACACTCACACTTCCTGATGAATATTACTGTAGCTTCCAGTGGCCTGCTTCCTTATTTTCATCACATAATCTCTATTGCAGTACTCTCAGAGGCACTAGGAATTCCCTCAACACATCATATCCATGAGGAAGTCGAGCAGCTTATTCTACTAAACTTCCTCATTGTTTCCGCTCTGCCTGTATTCTGGCACCCAAGCTGCTAGTCATAGAAACTCACTAGTATGGCTTCCAATAGCACATAAAAGGTTTCTGACTCACATAGTCTGTCCATCACCATCCCAGGAAATGGAACTCCCTTCTTCTCTTAGAACAACATCTAACATTCCTGAATGATGTTTTTGAGTAGTAGTATGTTTTTTTTTTTTACTAACTGTATATTCAATGTAATGTTATTCCAAATGTTTATTTTATTTTTTACTTTTTTTTACTTAACTTGTATTTGCTTTGCTTTTTTTTTTTTTTTTTTCTCCCGGGCCTGAAAAAAAAATGGATGTTCTGGCCCCAGTGGACTTCCCCGGTAATCAAACTGGAAATAAAAATAAATAAAATAAATAAATAAATCTCACTGACTTCTGGATAAGCTGTAGATGTTACTTAACCAGTAGATCATTTATTCACCTCCCTCTTCACAAAAGAAATGTCTTTTTGGCTTTCTCAAATATTCTTGAATTCCATTTCCATATTTGACCCTATAACCTCTTTAAATATGCAGATTCTCTCATCCACTACCATCTTTGTGAAACCCAACTTTTTTGAGTCCCACCTGAGCCTTCTACCTTGGTCCTTGGCCTGTGGCCACTTTTTTTAAAACCTCCTGTTTCCTTGAAAGATGGTACTTACTTGGACTCTGTAGATTCCCCTTGAGATACTTGAACGTTTCTGTGTTATTTTCAGGTTAAGCTCTTGTAATATCTGTTTATACGACTTCTGCTGTAGATCACATTCAGATTTTGTTGCATTTCCCTCCAATGCCTCCATCCCTATCACAAGGGTACAGGGTTCTAAAACTGCACAAAATACTCTAGATTGAAAATTAATATCTATAATTAAAAATGAATTTTAAAACTTCTTGCTTTCTGTTATTGATGCCTATTTGTATACTTTTCAGGAGTCTATCTTTTTTGCAGCTCTCTTATTTATTTTATTTATTTATTTTACATTTATTTACCAGGAAAGTCCAACTGGACAAAATGTCCTTTTTCAGTGGAGGCCCGGGGAGAAAAGCTCCATGTTTATAAATAACAGTACAATACATATACAGTGTACAGATACGAATGTTGATTCGATCTAAGATACAAGCACAAAATGAAAAATACGTTATACGTTTCAGTAATATAATCATATAGTCCAGGTAGGAATAAAAAGAACAGCAGTACTGTGATTGATGGTAAAAAAAAAATAAGTAAGTTAAGTATACATATGCTAAGTAGGGTATACTATTCAAATATAAAAATAACTGGATGTGTTCTTTTAGCTGCCTTAAGACATCTATTTCCTAACCAGGATCTGTACAAGAGCAGGTCCAGGATTCAGACAGGTGTGATTTGAGAAGTTTTTTTAAAGTTGGAAGTGTTAGTAGTTATTCTGATATTCAATGGCAGGGAATTCAAAGTTTTGGCTATGCAGTTTGAGTAAAGTGAAACTCTAGCTGCATTATTAGGTTTGGATATATTTAAGAAGGATTTGCTAGTGGAATGCAATACCCTGTTATTAGAATATTGTATTAGTAGATTTTGAAGTACTGGTGGGTTTTTTTTTGGCTGATTTAGTAATCCATGGGTGAAGGTTGATTATAAGCAAGTAGATTCAGTAGTTCAAGCCAAGATAGTTGTTTTAAAGCCAAACAATGAAGGGATCTGAAATTTGATTTTGCAGCAAACTTTGTGATTTTATTATAGCAAGTTTTGAGCTTTGCTAGGCCAGATTTCTTAATACTTTGGGAATTTGTGAGGCATGTAGTAGTGTAGAGATAAAATGGGTTCTTGCTGTAGTGGCCTTTGAAGATTTGTTTAGAAAGAGTTGATTTTTGTACAGGGTTCCTAGTTTTTTGTGAACTTTTTTAATTGTCTGTGATATGTGTATGTCGAATTTCATACTATGGTCAATGACCAGTCCAAGTAATTTTGTTTGGGAAACCAGAAAAATAATTTTATGGTTTGATTATGATATACTGAATGGTAGGTGGGAGGACTGCACCTGTAGTTGAATAGAAGAGGATGAGGTTGGTTTTGTTAGGGTTAAGTATAAGTTGTGCATTGTTTAGCCAATATTCTACTGCACTGAATGACTGCTGGGCGATTTTTTGGAGTTTTTGTAGTGTTGGAGGTGGTACAGATCAGGGTGGAATCGTCCACATATTGAACTACTGAGGTAAGTGGGGTGGCAGTATGAAGATTGTTAGTAAAGATAATAAAAAGGAGAGGACCCAGAACAGATTCCTGTGGGACTCTCAAGGTTACAGGCAGTAGTGAAGACAGATTTTTGTTGCCATTTTACAGCTTGCTGACAACCAGTTAGATATTGTTAGAACCAAGTAAGTGCAGAATGGCTAAGTTTAAGTTCCAAGAGTGTAGTTAAGAGTTTAGAATGAGAGACAGCATCAAAAATATTGGACAGATCAAGAAAGATGGAGGAAACTAAATTGCCTTCATTGCAATGGTGGGTAATAATGTTAGTAAAGTTAACAAGAGTAGTGGTGGTAGTATGATTAGGATGGAAACCATGCTGAGTGTTACATAGAAGATTGTTGGTTATTAGATAGTTTAAGATTTGTGAATGGATGCACCTGTCATGTATTTAGATAATGGTGATAATATAGCTATCAGCCAGTAATTTGATAATTCTGTCGAGTTTAAACCTTTATATAGAGGGATGATATATGATACTTTCCAGATTTTAGGGAACTGTTGTTCAAATCTAGTGTGGTACATTTAAACCTTTTGAGATATTTAACTATAGTACTTATTGGGACAGGTTAGAAAGAGAACTTATTGGGATCAAGTGTGGGTAATATGTGAGTCTGAGTAGGGGAAGAACTATTATTGTTTGTGAGGTCTATTATGGATTCATTGAAGAATTTGTTAAATTGTGAGGCTGTGCTGTCTTTAGTATCAGTGAATGTTGGGGAGGGAGTTCTAGTTTGTCCTGGCTGTAGGATTTTTCTGATGGCAGCCCAGAATATTTGTCGGTTTCTTTGATTTTCTGATTGGATACTGCTATAGTAATTTATTTTGCCCTGTTTAATATATATTTTAGACTTATTTTGTAGTTCTAGATATGTTTGTTTGTTAGTTATAGTTTTGTCATTTAGACATTTCTCCCAGGCCTTATGTCTAGTTTTTAACAGAGATCTTGTTTGTTTAGTTAGCCAGGGGGCATAATTAGATTTTATCCTTATTGTTCGGGGTGAGGGCAAGATGTTTAGGATATTGAGGAAGGTTGAGTTAAAGTATTTGACTGCAGCGGCTAAAGGGATATTTTTCAGTAGTGCCCAGTTGCATTTTTTAAACTAGTTATGAAATCTTGGGAGATAATTTTTTTCTTATCTCAGATTTGGTAGTAATTGGTAAGTTTTTGTGGATTTATTCATTGTCGGAAAATATAAGTTGAAATATGGTCACTGAGGTTGTCTGGGAGACAGCCATAATGTAGGGATAAATTTGGCCTGTTTGTAAGGATCCAATTCAGAACTGAATGTTTGTTTGATGTTTTGTCTACTCTAGTACAAGTTTGGATTATTTGTGAGAAACCGTGTAGGTTAATGTGGTCAGTGGGATTTTAAGAGCTACAGGAGAACCAGTCCACATTAAAGTCACCCATTATAATTGTTTCCTGAGGGAGAGATGTTGCTGTCCAATTTAGGATGTGTTCTAAAATAGTGAGATTGTTCACAGTTGGAATGTAGGCTCCCACTATCTTCACATGTTTCTTTGGATTAATTGTTAGTTTAGTAAACAGTATTTCAGTATTGTTAAAGTTTGGGATGGTTAGGTCTAAAGTTTTTAAATTGAAATTGTTTTGTATAGAAAGGCAATACCAGCAATACCAGCACCTCTTTTCTGTTGTCTATCTTGCCTATGTATATTGTATCCTGGGGAAATTATTCTGTTGTCTGGTTTTAGCCTGGTTTTTGTTATAAGGGCTATATCTGGACTATATAGAGCAAGGGTGGCATGCAAATCTTGAACTTTTATCATGACACTAATGACACTAATGATATTTATATTAAGTAGCAGTAAGTCAGTACCTTTTCTGGGGAGAGTTAATAGCTCTTGGGTCTGGGTTGGGGTGTGAAGCTCTGGATGGGTTGGATTGGTTTGGGGACCAGGGTTGGGGTGAATATCCCCACTAAGTATGAGCTGTGATGCAGTGTGAACTATACATTTCAAATATTTTGATATAAACTTATTGTATTTCTGTATAACATTAGGATAAGATTGTTGTGTGAGTAAGGTAAATGGTACATGGTTTATGTTTGTGGGATTATAGATTGCTGGTGCTATTATTAAATTTGTTTGCTTTAATTGTAATGGGTCTGGGAAGGGGGTAGTGTATGTAGATTGTGTGTTAAGTTCTGTATGATAAGAGGTTATGTGAGCTGTAATAGAAATAGCAAGATTGATGAGCATAAAGTCATCATATTGCTTACTACTCGTGTTTCTGATCTGTCTAAGTTAAAGTAATAATGTTATGGGTGGGTAAGAATAATTGTTAGTTGTAACTGAGTTTTGATATGTGGAGGATTTAAAACTATATTTTTGTCTGGTTGTGACTTATTACATTAAAAGACATAAGTAGCAAGTAGTTAAGTAAGAGGAGTGTGATATGTGGGATTTAGTACGATACAATGGAATTGGATAATTGGAATGGTATAAATATGGATTTTCCTTTGTTGTGATTGGATTGCTTTATTTAGGGGGAGTGGCTATTTGGAAATAAGATTAGGCATAGTAGGGGTGTGTGGGAAATGGGGGTAGGGTAGGGCAGTGGAGACAGCCCAACTGAAGCAAGGACAAATGGAGTAGGTAGAGCCAGTCAGTGTGCTCGGGACCAGAAAAAACAATCAACAAAATGGTCTGGGTTGAAGGTAGGTAGGAAGTTAAAGGAACTGTAGTCCCTTGGTAATTTTTAAGTTTAAATCAAGTAGTTTTTATTTATTTGTAAACAATACTCTGGGGAAATTGTAACATACTGCAGTAATCACAAAACAGCCATAGTGTAATGTTTCTTAATATTATACACTAGCAACAGGTATAAGGAGAAAAATTACAGTTCTAGGTAATTAAGCTTACTATTTTGCCCAACAATAACTAAGAGGAGAAAAATACAGCTATAGGTAATTTTGCTTACTGTTTTACCCAACAACAACTAAGAGGAGAAAAATATACCTAGAGTTTATTTATCAGATTTGGGGGGGGGGGTTAGATAAAACAGATGCTGCTTGAATATCATACCTGGTGGTGTGCTCTCCAAATGCCCTAATAAGAATCCAGTTAAATAATCAGAGTCCTGACTATGCCTTAAATTGAGTTTTTGATGCTGTATTACTTACATTTAGATGATGTAATCTATCTTATTTTTGTTTCCCTCACCATGTAATCATTTCCTACATTTTTAATTTCTAGCATTATTTTCTATTAAGTATAAGATAACATGTTTCTGTTTTCCATAGGTTCATAGGTTCATAGGTTGGTACTAGGCTATCAGCCTATTTCTTCCCACATTATTTACTTTCCTGGACCCTCTGTCTAGCAGACGACGAGCGTGATCCCTGGGGGTGAATTCCTTTCTCCCATCCAAGCGTCAAGGTTCCTCTTGAAGAGGTCCAAAGAGGCACTCTGCTTGACATGTATGGGCAATCTATTCCAGATCCAGCATGTTTTGTTTATTGTAAGTGTAGCATGTCCAACAGCTCTGGGTTTGATATAAGATGCCATGTTTCTGTTTTCTATTAAATTTACAATGCCATGTTTCTGCTTCTCATTAAATATAAGATGCCATGCTTCTGTTATGCATTATATTTAAGATGCCAGGTTTCTGCTTTCCATTAAATATAAGATACTGTCTTTCTGTTTTCCATTAAATATAAGATGCTGTCTTTCTGTTTACCATTAAATATGAGATGCCGTGTTTGTTTTCCATTAAATATAAGATACTATGTTTCTGTTTTCCATTAAGTATAACATGCCATGTTTCTATTTTCCATTAAGTATAAGATGCCATGTTTTTGCTTTAAATTACATATAAGATGCCACATTTCTGCTTTCCATTAAATATAAGATGCAGCATTTAGGTTTTCCACTAAATATAGAATATCATGTTTCTGCTGTCCATTAAATATTAGATACCGTGTTCTCTTGCAACTATTCATATTTGTGTACTTGCTATGATTAGAGTTGTACATTATTTATCATCATAGTATGAAAGTGATAAGTGCTGACTGAGAATGTACCTGACAAGCTGGACATCTATATAGTATTAATTAGTCAGGTATTAAGTGGAGAAATAGATTAAATGCTACAAAATTCAAGCTATGTGATGGTGAATGAAGTTTCTTTTTTACTGTATGAATAATCAATTGCAAATATGTTATGCAAAGTGCTTGACAGATGCACTAAAGTGCCAGCACTAGCAATGGTCCTTCTGATACCCTCACTGGTCACCACCCTTAGGGTCATAGATAGTTACAAGGTATGTTGTTCAGGAGACCATCAAGGAGTCCAGCCCAAGTTCACAATTTCCACAGAATAGTGTCTGGTTAAGTGACTTGTTCTGAGTCATACAGTAGGCAGACAAAATCAAACCCTGGACCACAGGAAGCAGCTCTTTAACACCTCTTAGCAGCAGTCCTCTGTACTAACCACCAGACTTCATATGAGTGGACTCCATGTGCCATATACATTTGTGTCTTACAGCCCTGTCAAAGTTTTACATATGTGGTTACTGCAAAAAAGATTCAAGTCATTTTAGTTTGTTCACTAACTTTCTGTGAGATACTAAATGTTTTCTGAATGCTAAGCAAGACATGTTTAAATATTTTTTTCTTTCTTGTGTAATACCCTGGTAATCTAGACAACAAACTCTAATATATTTGCCTGGTATACCCTTCCTGTTATGAATCCTTGCTGCCTTGTTGTTTATCCCACTGGAGTTTAGTTATTCTTAACTTCTTTCCTTCAGTAGTGATTCTAGAGTTTTCCACAAAATTGAGGTTAAACTGACTTGTTAGTAATATTTATCCTCTGCCATGCTGTTTCAACTGTTAATTTGAATCACGTCTACCCTTCTTACAATTTCTATTACCTACTTCCACAGGTTCACAGGGATTAGTTAGCAGAATTTCTAGTTCTTCCTTCAGTTATCTGTGAATTCTAGGTACAAGCCCTTTCAGACTCTGTTGCCTTGTGTGATTGCAGCTTTGGAGTTCTTTCAAGAACCTTTCTTTTGTGAAAGAACGGGGTTAGTCCACTTATCCTGAAAATTTCATTTGTTTGGAGTTGTTGAATGACACTTTCTTCCTTCATACATTCTGAATAGAAGTATTATGTTAGCAGACCTACACTTTCATCATCCCTTTTGCCCAGCTTCATCTTCTGTATTTAGTTTCAGTATCCATCTCTGTCTTTCTTTGATGCTTTATGTAGTTATAACATATTGTATCTCCCTTTTTTACTGAACTGGACCTCCTTTTTTGACCTTATACCGTTGCTTTTCTGGCTGCCTTTCCTCATTCATTCTGCTTTAATGTATACTGTTTCCTAGAATCATCATTCTGTGTTTTCTTATATTTCCTAAATGCTGTTTATTTTCCACAGTCTTTGATGTGATATTATTTGAGATTCACATAGATGTTTCATTCTATTTTGTTTACATACTTCAGACAAAACCTTGCTGCTGCTGTGATTCATGATGACAATTTTATGGAAGCCTTGTGTTTCAGAGGCTCTGCCTCCATCGCTCTCATCCTTCCATTTCCAAAATGTGGAACACTACCTCTCATAATGTGGAGCAAATAAACAAAATATTTTCATGGCTTGATTTATACTACTAATGAACAGTTAGTCCATATATATACTCAGCCCTTGTATATATTTGTTGATCCCTATGTATGTTCAGTTTCTTTTTAAAACTGTTTAGTAACTATTAGTACTTTACATCAACAGGCAATTTATTTAAAACATTTGGTATCATCTATGCTATATACATGCCCCTTTTGGGTCCATATTGAAATACCAAATTACACTAGAACAAAGTTAAAATCGACCATCTGATTTCTGAACAAATTAATTGCACCTGGCACTTTTAGCAGTTTTATTTCTACTTATCCTAAACAATGGCCCCCTACATCTTATTCCTGGATATTAAGAGAGTACATTAATTTTCAGGTCTTCATATAAAGCCAAGTTGTTCACTACTTTACAAGCAACAAATAATTTAGACCTCACATAAAAGATAGTGTACAAGTTAAGTTACCTTAATCAACAGGTATAGGATAGGTAATCTCAATAATTCTTTTAGTAAACTATCTTTGTACTTCCTCTAATATATTCACCTCTTCCTTATTTAGAGAATATTATTTCAAATTATATTCTATAGTTGGCCTGACAATTGATATGTACAATACTTTCAGAAAAGCTGGATCTCTGATGTCAATACTCTTATAATTAATTCCATCTGTCTTTTATGCTGTTGCCTTTATTTCCATCACGTGGTTTAAAAATAATTACACAATAAAGGCTCATTGCCATTCAAAAACTTGCATACTGATTGGACAGCCTAACCAGCATGCCTGTTTTAAATTGAGCATATACCAACAGAAATAAAGTCTGACTGCTGAAGTACCATTGAGCAGCCACATTTTTCAATTGGTATATGCTTGGAGGACAGATCAGAATACAAGAAAATGGGGGGCATTCTGTAAAAACTAAAGAAATAGAAACCTAGCTGATTTTCCTTGTATTTCTGTGCTATCCCTTCTAAAGTCTCAGCAGACTCTTGTACCTCTCAACTTCCCAGATTGTCTCAAAATGTCCAGATTTTTGCCTCATAATTTTGGTCTTTTCCTCATAAGAATTTAATTTTCTGGCAAGCTACTGTAGGTTGAAGACATTAAATAATGACAGACATTTGAGGTTTATAAAAAAACGAGAAACTAGTGGTCTTAAAACTTTGCTAATGAGCTCAGTTACAATAATTTCCAAAAATCATGAAACCTAGGTAGTGGTCCAAAGCAGCAAGCCTTTATTCATCACAGACAATGGTTTATGCTTCATGTCTTTCACAAAAATGCATGCTAACAAAAAACTTCTACTCTAGTAAATTTCTAAGTTTATAAGAGCAATAAAATCTGTACCTATATTTTGACATTTGTTCCCTCCATTATGTTGGGCTTTGTCTAGGTTTCTTGAATTAAGAGCCCATAATGGCAACTGGAGGGAAAAAGGAGCAGTGGAGATTCTCTATTCACCATTGTTTTTCATGAACAGCATTGATGTACTGTGCCAACATGGGAAAGTAAGTCCCATATGCATGTATAGTACATCAACAAATGTGGGAAGACGTAAAGGAACACTACATTGCCATTATGCAGACATTATTTAAGAAAGGGAGGCAGTATTCTTATTAAATAATGTCCCTGTATAATAATAATAACCCACTCCTGGATGTGGGTATCACAGGATTTACCCACAGTTGGCTTCATTTCATCACTCAGGCTTCACCTTCTTGATCAAATAATGCCAACCATGGGTAAATCATATGATACCCATACCCATTTGTGCATTATTGCTAAAATCCAGAACATATTGTAATTCTAAGATCATTTACTGTGTTACTATCTCCAATTGTTTATCTCCTAATGTTACCTTGATAGTATTATTGGATTTTGCATTAGATAGTATTACCTTACTTTTATTGTAACCCCATACTCTTAAACCAGTTATTTATAGTGTCCAGATATTTGTTCATATTATCACTATCACTACTGCCATTAATCCTTGTTCCAAACTTACAACTGTCCACATATTTTGACCCCCAGAATTTAGAAGCAACCAGAAAACCTGAGAAAGATTAAAAGGACTGGGCCTAACACTGAGCCCTGAGGTACTCCCCTACTAGTGCAGGTCAAATTTGATTTTGTTCCCTGAATTACAACTCTTTGACCTCTATTGTCTAAAAACAAAACAAAAAAATACACCAATCATGGACTTCATTGACATAAATCAAACTTTACTTTAGTGCTTTCATCCAGTGAAGGCATGTCATTATATTTAGAATATGGATTTAATTCATTGGTACAAGGTCTGTCCTCCCACCTGAAAGACTCCTGGGATTTTATCAAGAATTAAAAGAATGTTACATTCTATGGAGAGAACATTGTTATATTAACTGTTGATGTTAATTCTTTATTTACATGTATTCCACCACAGGAGAGAGTTTTTTTGCTTAAATACACTAATAGGAACACTCAATATATTAATACTTTATATGTCTCCTTATGGAGTTAGTACTGGTTAATAATTTATTTTTATTTAACAAGTATTACAGACAGGTGGGGGGTTAACCAACGGGTCGATAGTGGCACCTGTCTTTGTAAATTTAGTCCACCAGTGGTAGGAAAGTACTATAATGAACACAGTTCCGTTGTATGAGCATGTCACTTTTCATAAGAGATTTGTGAATAACACGGTTTTGATTTTGGGATGGTTCATGGGATGAAATTATAATATTCATTGTACAGTTAAACACCACCACATAATTTCTGAAATTTACCCTGAGAGATGTTGGGCTAACAGTGAATTTTTTAGATGTTACTATTTCTTTAAATCTTAATAAAAAGTATTTTGAAAGTACTGCTTATTGAAAAAAATAAATTTGTAAATAATTACTTTAACTATAATAGTAACCACCCCATGTATATGAAAAATAATATTCATGGGGACAAATGGATTGAGGGCCAAGACTAGTCTCCTAGAATGAGGTGTTCAACCAAGAAATTCAGATTATTATTAACAGGTTCATCGACAGGGGATATAAAACAGAATTTCTTGAGGATACGGCAATGGAAGTTACTAGTAAGTGTAACAGTCTAGTTTGCCTTTTATTTTAAAACAATGGTTTGAGAGAGTCTGCATCAGGCATAAAATAATAACATGAAAATGCATTTTGCTTAGAAATGACAGTTAATTTTGGTGCCAGTTATGACATCCCCTGTCTGGGCCAGTAAACAAAGAGCATGAATCCTCACCACTAACAATGGAAAGGAACGTTCACTTGGAACAAATGGATACACACAGTATTTCCTGATACAGCTCTCTGCACCAAGTACAGTTTCCCTTAAAAGCACACAGGAAACACACTCATTCTGGGGTCTGGGTTTCTCTCTCTGTCTCTCTCCAGGTCCCACTGGCACAGCTGTAGAGTTGACTCCTCAGCCGAGTGTTGATGCCAAGTCCTCCACCACTCCCTCTGTGAAACTATTGCTCTGTGTCCCTGTGCCAAGCAGCTAACACACACACTCTTTGACATTTGATTTACACACACACACACACACACACACACACACACACACACACACACACACACACACACACACACACACACACCTGGAAAAGGCATACACAGATTTCTAGCTATGCCCTCTTCTGCCCAGACTACAAGGTAGTTACTGCCACCAGACACTCCAAAGCCATCTACTCTAAGGCTCTTACAAGGGTACCCGATTGCACTGAGTGAAAGTAATATTAGTACAAATGGTTTTACAATGCAGTAAGGCTTTCAGGAGTGGCCACAGAGTCACCAAATAGATATAAGTATTATCAAAGTTCAAAATATTCTCTAAAGAGCTAGCCACAATTAAAAAAATTAAATATATTTAATAATAACTAATAAAAAACATGAAAATACTGAATATCTATTTACAATATACACCAGAGTTTCAATCATAGGAAATATTAAAATAACACAGATGAATAGATTCACACAGATACAGAAAAACAGTACTTAACTAATCTCACTATATTTTCCTGACTGATCTAAAGAAGTAGTATTCCCTGGTCACTTACTAGAGCAAAGCAAGATGAAGGTGAGGAGTCCTTCTTTGCCAGGTTCCAAAAACAGAGTGCTCTGAGACTTCAGTCTCATGCAGTATTAAAAAACATTGTTTCAGTGATGGATTACAGAATAACATTACATACATCTTGTCATCTGACTTCTGGTTCCCATGCTACTCCCTTTCCTAGCAACTGACCCAGAATCTCACACATATGTGTCAATAATACACATACATAGAGCTTTGCTAAGATCTGCTGCAGCTTCTGGAAGTTATAAAACAGTAAAACACTTCCACTCTTCCTACAAGAGCTAATAAGCCATTCTCTGTCACAGACATTTCATCTGTGGCTGCAGTCAGAACTGTAAGATATAATCTTTATGGCCTACATTAAGTAATTTAGTTTCTTACTATTTTTTGAGGTCAGCTGTACTGAGATTAACCTCGTCTCTTCCAGTATCGTGTTAAAACATATACATTTTATCAGTTACAATACAGTCAGGACCTACTGTTGGTACATTTTTAACACAAGCAGCTTTACAAATAACTTTTCAACACAAGCATCTGTACAAATCAGTTTGATATATAAATGACATATAATTCTTTACAAAATTCTAGCTAGCTCTGCTGGCATATGTTAAACATCAACTACCCTACTTCTCCTGGCATAGCTGGCAATACCTCATATCATCACACCAATAAAGAGGTTTTGGTAGACCAATGGAAAGTCCTCTTAGGAAATAATTAAAATGCCATCATTGTAGGTCATAAAGCCAAGCCTGTTTACAAATAATCTGGCATATTCTGCATAATGATAGTACTTTAATAAAGATACCTTATACTGAAGAAATGGGTTTAAATATGATAACTGTAAAGTCTGCAGATTCATTTATGAAGGATCATGTTTTATTTTGAAACATATGGATAAAACAATTGTGGCTAAGTACCATTTTAACTGTAAGTCCCAAGGAGCTGTTTATGTTGTTATTTGTTCATCATGCCCCACCTTTTATGTGGTGATGACTACTACACCTATATCTAAGCAGATTAAAGAACATGTGTATGTTATAAAGAAAAGAAAAAATATGAATAGGCATAGTATTAATTGTACATATTGTAATTTTTGTTGTTCTTGATCCAGAATTTATGGATATGAGGGGAGGTGTTTCCAAGAATAGGCTGGAGAATAAGGAAAACAACTGGCAAATATACATTCAGGCAGACAAATGTCTGGGACTAAATGAGTCCATAAATATTAAATGTTTTCTAAAAAGTAAAGGCTGATCATATACAAAGTTTAACTTAATTTATCTGTATATTCATTTATGTATTTTAACACTGTTAGATGAAATGTTATGTGCACGTTATTAACATAAGTACTGTTTCATTAAGAATGCAATGTATGGTCATGTGATTTTACTATGTTATTTAATGGCTGTGATGTGTGTGTGTTATACATTCTGATGAAGTCCTTGTTTATATTCTGGATGAAAGCGCTAATGTTTGGATTATATCACTGAAGTCCATCAGTGGAACATTTTGCCTTTTTGATCTGATTTTACACCAGTGTTGAGGGGTTGTGTGTTTGTCCTTTACTGTCTAACCATTTACTAATCTAATAATATATGTATTAATGCCCAAGTTATATAATCTTAATATTATCTGATTATGCAGTAACATGTTAAATGCCTAAATGACATCTAAATAAATCACTAGACATCATTCCCCCCTGATCAAGTAAGGTACAGACCTTAGCATAAAACTTGATCTGATTGTATATAGATGATCTACCACTTAAAAATCCATATTGTGTGGAATCCCAAATGGGCCCATAATTTCCACATAACTCTAAATGGCTAAGTATACATCTGTCAGCATTTTCCAGTAATGGAGATTAGACCGAAAGGTGTATAGTTAGATTTTTTTATTATCTTGTCCATTATATATTGTTATAATAACTGATATTTTCCATTCCTTATTCATGTTTTATCACATTGTTAAATAAATAATTAAGTGGTCCATTTATGTGGGCAGAGATGATACATATAAAGTTACCAGATATATAGTCAGACCCCATAGAACATTTTGACTTATTTAAAATGAGTGATTATAATGATTTGTACCATTCAAAGTTGATAATTCAGTGAAGTAATCATTTAACATACTAGCCACATCATGATTACCCATAGTAAACTTGTCATTTCTAAGAACTAATTCAACAGTTATCTGTAATTTCTTTGTTGGGTAGACATATTTATAAAAAACTTTTTCAATTATCATTTGCACATATAAGGGAACTTATATATATATATATATATATATATATATATATATATATATATATAGTTATACTTTATAATCTCGAAATACTGAAATGTCTAATTTCAGTATTTCAAGACTATAAAGTCGAAAGTGCAGTTATGCGAAACTTCATAATAGCGAATGCTGGAATGTCGCATTTGCCATTATGTGTTTGCGTACGTGATGTGCGGTGCAGTTTGTGGAGTTAGCTGGGGTTTGAGGTAAGTGGTGTTTTTGTAAGGGTATTGGGTAGGGATTTTAGTGTGTGTGAGTGTGTGTAGTGGTGAGTTTTATGTGTTTGTGTGTTTAGTGTGACCTCGGAGTTAGTATATATAAGTAGGGGGGTGTGGAGGTGCATGGGGGCTTGCCCCCCTGCTTTTAGCAAGATTGTTTGTGTGTGTGTTAGTTTTGTTGTGTTTCTGTGTGTTGGTTTGTTTTTTTGTAGTGTCAGCAGGTAGGTGTATTTGTGTTTGTGTTGTGTAGTGTTTTGTTTGTGTTATGTTCGTGGTTTGAAAGTTTGCGGTTTTAAAGTTTTGGGTTTTTGATTTTTCGGCTTTATAGTCTTGAGATACTGAAATTCAATATATAAGTATTTTGAGATTATAAAGTTAATATATTGTGATACCCGTGCCCTGGCCCAGCAATCAAGGAGCGAGCCTCAATCCTTACCACTAACACCAGAGAGGGTGTCTCATATATGAGGAAAGGATTACCAATACACACAGTAAAGTGCAATTTCCCTTAAGAGCACACATAGATCACAGTCAGTCCAGGGCTGGTCACTCCCTTGCTCCCCAGGTCCCCAATAAGACTCCTCACTGGCACAGCTATAGGGTCCAGATCTCAGCCTAGCTGGCAAGCTAACCTCCAGTACCCTCTCTGTCCACCCAGTACTTCATGCCCCTACCAAAGTAGCTCACACACACACACACACACACACACACACACACACACACACACACACACACACACACACACACACACACACACCTTGAGATAAGTATTTATACAACTTCACAAACACTCCTGGGAAAGGCTGATACAGATTCTCCAGCTGTGCCCCTATACCCAGACTATATGGTAGTAATTCCTGCCACCACCAGCTAATAATTGTCAGCTACCCAAAGGCCCTTAAAAGTGTGTCCAATTATTACTGTGCAATATTATTATCCAATAGTAAGTGTGACTAAGCAGTCTTAAGGCTTATTAGAGTGGCTTTGTACAATAAAATCTATAAATATGCAAAGTACTCTAGAGCTTAATTTATCTCTACATAAACCAGCCACAGTTGAAAAGGGTTTAAAAATATTTAATAATAAATACTAAAAACACAAGACAATACTACTACACCACAGTGATTTTCAAGAGTTCAGAGATCACACAGAAACTTAAAATAATTCCGTAGTACAGTTCTGACATAACAGAAAAACACTTAGTCTAATCTTTTCTAATTTCCTAGCTATTGCTACAAGAAAACACACTTCTAAGATAACTTACTTAAGAGCATAGGCAGTGCTGAGTTAGATGTCCAAGATCAAAATGCTTACAGTCTCTCTCTGAGCAATAGTTTTTAAAATCACTAAAAAACATTTCTGCTGGGCCCTCCTAGATTACATCACTTTCATTTAGTTCCCATTACATCATTTCTTTGACACTTAGAGCAATAAAGGACATTCCACATGTAAATTCTGGTCATTAACTTTAGCCTTAAAACAATAGGCAGGAAGCCTTCATCTAGCCAGACTGGAGCCGACTTGTAAAACATCAACGGCAGTGGTGAAATAATTTTAATTTCAAAGGACCAACAAGGAATGCTTGACTTAGCTTTCTTTACAGCAGATGGCAATGTTGTCACATTGTTTTAAGTTCAACATCCACAGTATTTTCTTTCATTTAAGACACAAGCCTGTATTTTACATTTATATTTACAAATGCCAGAGTTATGCATCAAATTCTATTTGGCTAGGCTGGCAGCCTTTACCCTTCTCTACCAGTCTTCACATATATATTTGTAGTAATGCCTCTTTCATTAGTTTTGTAATTTCATTCAAGCATTTTTAGTACAATTTGTTCTACTAATTCTGTATTTTGATGTATATTTTTATTTCTTTTGAGTTGTTTAATCAGCTGCCTATCCTACTATGGTTTATTATTAAATCCACCTTTACTTTTCTTTACATTTACATCCTCTAGATGACTAACACAAATATTTTTAAATTCATTCCAACCACTATTACCATATCTTAGATGTGCATTTTGCTAGTCCATAGTTTTTAACAATCTAATATTGCAATATGCATTTTCTCTATTAACTATAATTGATGTTGAAATAACAGATTTGATATTGTCATGGTCTGAATCACCTAAAACTCCCCTAATTTTAACATTCTTAACCAGTCCATCTGTATTAGTCAGTATTAGATCCAGTCGTATATGAGTAGGTTTATCACTCCGTTGTACAAAATTATGGCATTTGTGATAGCCACAAAAGTAATTTCATTAAGTATTGCTTGCATAACTATTTTGCCAATCAATATGGGGATAGTTAAAGTCTCTGAAAACCATTTTCTGTAATGTATTCAAATATCCTTCCACATTAAGAAGAAAGAGGCCATGCTGGGGACTTATGCTTTGACTATGATCAGCTAATACAACCTCCATAGTCTCCCCATGGTGTAATATCCTTCAATATTATGCTCATTGTTTCTACTTCTGTTCCCTAGTTTTCTTTATAAGTGTTTAGAGATGTATGAACCAGCAACACTATGGTTTCTCCCTTCCTTTTTTTTCTTGTATTTTCATATCTGTTGTAATCTCAAAATATCAAGTTACTGATATTACTTGTCTCAGTTCAAGCTAGAACTTTAAATCATTGGTGTGTTATAATTAAATCAAGTTCTCCTTTCTTGTTTCTGAAACTTTGGGCATTCTTATAACAAATTATGGCTCATTTTTATACCTTATCTTGCTTTATTTATTCCTATGAATGTGTCTTTCTCTAAAAAACACAGTTATAATTTTTTTAAAGATGTTGTTGATGAATTAATCCATTTACTTCCAAGAATAATTCATCAGTTATGGACATATCATGCCTTATAACTAGCACTAAACATACAGTAATCAATCAGAAAACCTCTTCAACTCAGTAGAGACCTGGTTGACTTAACTCCTAGTTTGTTTCTCAATCCCAGATAAAACCAACTTTTTTCTCTTTACCCCAGACAACATTAACCCCCCACAAAAAATAATTTGAAACAGTTTCCTCAAACACGAGAAATTAACTTGTCCATGTTTAAAACCATTAGGTGCATACATAGATGAAAATGTGAAATTTGATTACTACATACAACATTCGGTGAAACAAAATCACTGAAAACTTAGCAGTCACTAAAGGATTAAACCTTTCCTGATGTATCCTGCCAGAAAACACCTGAACTTTACCCAGCTTCTTCCCACCTTCCTGTATTCTACTGTAATATTCACAAACTTACAACCTACACTTCTACTGAAATTTGAATAGTGTTGCAACAAGGTAGCTAAATTTTCAACAAATTCAAACATAGGACTAACCATTGTATGGCTGTTAAAGAGCAGCACCTCACAACTTGTCTTACTTGCAACTCCTTATCACATATAACCTTATCTATAAGCCCAATAACTGCCCCTGTTTTAACAACCTCATCCATCAATACTCTCCCTCTAGGTCCCTCTGATCTACTGATAAACTTCTCCTGTTTATTTCAAAATCCCACATGCAGAGGGTGATTCTCCATACTCAAATTACCTAGCCAAAATTTGGAATTCTATTCAAGTCTCATTAAAACAGGTACTCTCCCATAAATCTTCCAAGTCCTTAGTAAAGTCCCAGCTTTCTAAATCATGGTTCTGTATCTGTTCCTCTCCTGGTTAGCTAACATACGATGATCCTGAATACATGCATTATGTTCACCTACTCCCTTCTCTGTACTAACTCTAATTCATCTTTTAAATTTTCCTGAAACTTCTGTTTTGTACCTACTAATCCCCTTTGTCCAGCTATTACTGCTGTTTCATTCACCTCCACCTTCTACTCTGCAGCTTTATGTTAGACATACATTAGACACACTTTGGCTTCTTTGCTTCTTAATACAAGTGTCTGATTGCTGAAGTAGGTCTTGTATTTTTCTGTATATTTTAGCTAAAATCCTGTCTTCCCCCCTGAGCAGTATGATGGCTGCATATTCTCACATCACCATATGTCTTATGATTGTGTATAAATATTTCTGTTAAAATGTTCTTGCACCTAATGTACATTGTATACAATTCTTGCTACGCAGAGCTTTTTGCCCTGGGCCTCTATTGAAAAGAGGTCTTGTACCCAATCAGACTTTCCTGCTAAATAAAAGCAATAAATAAACAACCAATAAATAACTGAATAAATAGCCCTACCTCCACAGCCATATGTTAAACAGTTTGGCTATGATATAAGTATAATCCTTAAGGGCAGGACCTGGTGAAATTTCACAGAAAATCACTTCTTTATTTTCTTGACAAAGTACATGTACATTTGTTACTACTTTTTTATATATTCTAATAATATCTTACCTAATCATTGGTACCAGCCATAATCAAAATATTGTATTTCAGTTTTGTTATTCCTAACAAGTTTAGAAAATATGTCATGAATTCCAGTAAATTATACCTCTTAATGCTGAAATGGTGATCTGATTTTTATTCAGAGTTGTCAAAAGTTTAACTTGTGATGCTAATTAAGTCACCTATGATAGGAATCTGAAGTTCAGGTATCACTTCTTTACTGTATCCTTGATTGTTACAACTAAAAGATTTTACACTGCCCAGTGATATGATAATTTGATCAGTAGTTTCTATGTTGTATTTTTTATTATTATTTTCAGGTTTATTCCGTCCCTATGTTGTTTTTCCATTCCTTTTATTTTATTGTTGGATCACTAGTGTTTCTATGTGGTGTTTCAATCAGACCTTCATTTACGTCCCAGTCTCATGTATTATATACATACTGACTTGTTCTTATTCTGATATTTATCTTTTTCTTTGCTTCAGACATCTGTTGTAACTTGTACATTCTGTTTCTGTTCTATGGCACCATTTAAATTACCTTTGTTTCATTAATTTCTCCCAGTCCTTCCACCCCTATTGTTATTTTCTAGTTTTCTCCATTAGTATTTCCTACCTACTGATGAAGTATGCTCAGGACTTGAATTTTTAACTGTAATTCTCCTGGGAATATATGTTAACAACCATGATTTTTTTGTTATTTTGGTTCCTCGGTTATTTTATTACTTTTCACTATGAAAGATCATAGCTTTCCAAGTTCAGTGTGTATACTTTTCCTAGCTTTCTGTTTTGTAGTCATTCTTTTTATACTAACTGCCTGAGGAATATCGTACTAGTTCATCTTTTATTAACTGTAACATATCTATCATGACATTTTAACTTGCTTCTTAACTGATACCCCTTTCCTGGTGTATTTAGCATGATTACAGAGATTTCATTTTTCATTTTTCAGTTATCTAGCTTTTTCAGAAACACAGTGGGGTCAAAATGGGACTTTTTTGGGGAGCAGCTACATGGTTATCACTTCACACTTTTTCAAAACACTGCAACCTTGTTATAGCCTCCTGTGTAGGGATGGACAGGGTTTGTCACAGCCATCTTACAGGGTCTCTTCCAAACCACTGCTGAGATCCAAGCACCTCAGCGTTCATAAGCTTTGGGAATCATTCCATTAAATTATAACTACTCCACCAGTAAACAGTATGATGAACATAGTGCGGTTGCGTTGGGAATATATCACAAATGCAGATGGTCTGAGCATGCCCACTGTTAAAGTAATATTTTCCTCTCTCCAGCCCTCATCCTTTCCTTTCCTGGGCTGTTTTTTTTTTTAAAAGTTGGGTTGGGTTTTGTATGCAACCTTTCTGGGTTTTACCTTTCTGCTCCCAAGGTTGACCTAATGTTTGAAGATACAGCTCTGGTATGTCCCATTGATTGAACATCCTGTTGAGAGGTTCACTTCATAAATAGGCCTTTTCATGCTCTTGTCAGAGACCTTACTATACTGGAAAGCAGTCCTGAAGAAATTAAAGAAGGTGTGGGAGGATGCCTTTCTTGTACCCCTGTCGTGCTGACATTCAGGTAGAGGGCATCTGTTGTTCCAGGAATGGGAAGAGTGGAAAGCTCTAGAAATCAAATGGAATGTCAGTTCTTCTGCAGCAGTAGTCCTGAGAAGTTATCACAATGGCAACAGTCTGTCTCACAATAGTTGCTATCAGTTTGTCTTTGTATAGAGCAGCAAGGCTAACACATTTGCACAATGTTAACCATCGTAGTATAGCTGAAATTAAAATCTTTAGCTTTTGCCATAAGACGTAAAATTACATTTACTGTCACTCACCATTGGTGTATGATGCCAAGCTCTGTGCAAAAGTAAATGGGGTAGAGAGGCTGGGAGACAGGGATAGAGGCATAGGAAGATATTTGCTTACAGTCCATTTCTACACATCTTATTGTCATGTTATTCTTCTGATTCTCATCAAAATTATTCAAGCAAGATCTGTGCAAGGTGGTCTTCCCAACAAGGAGCAAGCAGATTAATAAAACAGCAGAATAATGGTGATTAATAAAATGTGTAACCAACACTTTCACACAAAGGAGACATACAAAACTTTCAACAGCACCTTTGATATATGTGTGGATTTGGGCCTTGGGAATGTTCAAAAACAAACCTACAGACCTGAGCATTATCTAACCATACCACATAGGAACTCCTACTTCACAAAGTTCAAATCTGACATCAGATCAAGCAAAAGAGAATGTTTATATTAGTCTTCATTGCACTCATAATAATTGCAAAATCTTATAGCATGTACCCATCCAGTAGCATAATAAATATGCAACAATAAAAAGGGGTGATACAGAAAGGGGAACAGATGAAGAGATGGAGACGGGGATAGAGAAAGACAAAAAAATGATTTATTTTTCTGGCCACCTTTGAACATCTTTGTGGTGTGTTACTGTCATTTTTTTCCTAATAAGTAATCTGTCATGTGATGTTTACATATTTCTGGATTTGAACTTTTGACGCTATGCAAAAACCATTTTACAGACATGTGAATTAAGGGGTCGATATTAGATCCACGAACGCTTAAATGTTCGAATCTCTAAAGGTCGACCTTTAGAGATCAAACAGTTAAGCGTTCGAATTTGTTTAAAAATTAAAAAAAAAAAATCACAAGTCAAAAAAAAAAACTAAAAGGTTTAAGCAGTGGGGCAAGCCCCCCTGCACCCCCCCACCCCCCTACTTAAATAAACCAACTCCAAGATCACGCTACAGTGTAGGGAATGGGAAATTTCCCATTTCTGCACTGTAGTTCACTGAAGTGAGATCTCGGAGTTGGTATATTTAATTAGCGGGGGGTGCAGGGGGCTTGCCCCCCTGCTATAAACCTTTCCTTTTATTTGTTTATTTTTTTAATTTATTTTTTTACAACTTCAAACGTTTAACTGTTTGATCTGTAAAGGTCGACCTTTACAGATTTGAACATTTAAGCGTTCGTTGTTGTAATATAGACCCTGAATTAAGTCAACACACCACACAGGAACTGTTACTTCATAACCTTAATTTTACTGATTTGAGGGGACAGTCACAAAAGAATGACATAAGGGAGAATGTGGATATCAGATTTTATCACAGTAATGACAATTTTAACATCACACAAGGTGTACATTACAGCCAGAAGCATAATAAATGATCCAGTGCAAAACAAAGATATGTTATTTTAAGTGTTATTGTCATGATTTACATATGTGGTACAAAGCCAGGAACTTTTAGGCAGCATGCTTCCTAACAATATTTGTAGGTGGAATATCCTGTATGGTGTACATTCAACACTGTAGCCTGTTCAAAAGAAGATAATAACTGTCATCTCATATTGCTGTTAGCCTGTCTGGACATCCTGCAGTGAGGCAAAATGCAGTAGCACGAAGGGCACCTAGAGTAATGCAGCTAAAGGCAAAAACTCACAAGATTTTGCCATAAGCTGTGTAGTGCCATTTCCCCTAAGTTATAGGTGCTACTCTGTGCCAGGCATCATGCAAATGCTGAGGAAATAGGCTAATGACACAGAAGAGGGTGGAGACATAGACGGGGGGAAAAGGAGGCTAGCAGGGAACAAGTATGTTATGATAGAAGCAGGATGATGGTGGCTCAATACAACATGTAGGCAACAGTGGCACATAAAACAGTCATAAAACAGTCAGTAATAGACTGACATAGTTCTGGATTAGAACCCATGAAACGTTGCAAAAATCAGTCTATTGAACTGAGCATTATCTCAGCACACCACAAAGGGACTGCTATTTCAAAAGTTAAAATTACACAATTGAAGGGACAGTGACAAGTTACTGAAGCAAGGGAGGATTCAGGCATTATTACTCTGTTATACTCTGTACAATAAAGTGTTTGCTATAGGGAGCAAGAAGGAATAGGAGAGAGAACCAACTGATTGGTGTGACAACAACAACCACCTGGCTCTCAATGTGAATAAAACAAAGGACGTGATAGTAGACTTCAGGAAGAGACGCAAGGCGCATTCTCCACTCACAATCAAAGGAGAAACATTGGAAAGGGTGAAGAGCACCAAGTTCCTGGGGTTCCATATCGCTGAAGACTTGGCTTCATCAATAAACAGTAATCACATTGTCAAGAAGGCGCAACAGCATCTACACTTTCTAAGAAGTTTGAGGAGAGCAAAACTACCACCTTCAGTTCTCACAACTATCTACAGGGGTACCATCGAAAGTATCCTGACTAGTAATCTCTCGGTGTCGTATGGAAACTGTAGTTTCAGATCGCAAATCTCTCCAGAGGGTGGTGAAGGTAAGGAAGAGAATTATCAGATCCACGCTCCCATCTGTCCAGGACTTGCACTCTGCTCAGTGCTTTAGCAGAGCCATGAAAATAATCAAAATCTGCACTCACCCTTCCCATGGTCTGTTCTCATGTTTGTCTTCAGGCAGGCAGGCATTGCAAAACCACCATATTTAATAGAAGCTTTTTCCACAAGCCATCAGACTTCTGAACTCCAGTAATAACATACACCATGATGGTCAATGAGGTCTGGAGTTACAATGCTTAAGTAATTCACAGACATATGTAATAACTCTATGAAAGTACAATCTTATACCTTATGTGCAATATTAATAATGCCAAGTAACAGTCTGTGCAATATGCCAAGTTATCTTTCCATGCAATTTGAAATCGGTCTGATTTTGATCTGTGCAATATATTTTGGGTACTGACGAAGACGTGTAAGTGTAATAGTCTTGATGCATGCCATTGTACTTGTTACTGCACTGCATAAATGTCTTACTGTTGTTATTGTTGGATTAGCATTAGTATATGTGTTATTGTTGTATTAATATCAGTATATGTTGTATGCACATTGAGTTCGAAGTAACGCAGTTTCATTTGGTTGCACTGTTGTGCAGTCTGAATGGCAATAAAGTTCACAATAAAGTTCATTTTGACTTTGACTTTGCTTTTGACTTTGAGAAGCAAGATTAAGACATAAGCAAGATAAGGGTGGCTTATTAAGTATCCCTATTGGGGAAGGAATGTGTTTGCAAAGGCTTTATTGCTGCACTATTCAAATGCTATGCTGTATCTTTCCTTGTTGTGCTAGGGTCTGGAAATATTATAACTGGAGGTAAATACAGAAGTTAGTAGTTAAAACACATAATAGGAATATAAAAAAATAAGAAATAATATTTTGACCTAACTCTGGAATCAAACCCTTGACACTATGAAAAAAACAGTCTACAGATATATGACTTATCTCAACACACCACACAGGAACTCTTAGCTCCTTATATCCAGCAGACTTACCACTGTTACAGTGACTGCTTCAAAGCAGTGTCTTTATGCTGTATTCCTTTAGTGCAGTGAGTTTAAGCACATCTGTATGAAGATAACCAGATAAGTGAGGCAATAGCAAAAACTCACCAGTTTATGTCATACGAAATAAAATGTCATTTACTGTCATTCAGCATTGGTGTACAATGCCAAGTTACAAATGAGGAGTCCAAAAAGTGAAGGCATTTTGATGGACCATTTCTGGCCATGTGTGCTGTATATGATTCTATTTTTGACCAGATTAAACATGTCAAAAAGGGGTTGATAGGACAGTGGTGAAAATGGGGGCTAAGCAGAAAGGAGAGGACACAGGAGAAAGAATACAGGAATTTGCAGGAGGGTGGTGAGAGAGCACCATAGTTATCTACTTTTTTACAACATATATGTAGAACTGTATACAAAATGTGATGATTTCAGAGGGTCACCACACCAGGGATAGGTGACAACATCAAAATAATGCTGTAAAGGCAATTGGACCAAATGAAGTATGTAAAGATGACATACAGGTAAAGTGGAGAGCTATGCATGGGGCATAATTTTTTTTTTCTTTTTTTTTGAGAGAGAGGCGGGGACTGCTGGGGAAGGTGCATAGGAATAAGAGGGTCAGGGAGGTAGGGTAGGTTAGGTAGCAGGTGCAGATATACAGGACATACAAGAAAGACATGTATGATGATGGAGATGATAGGGGATAGGTAAGTGACATCAGAGCCACATCCACATCCAGCTTGAGGACAGTAAGAATCTAGTCCTGACCCTCAGAACTGTCCTGTGTCAGTTTCCTGGGTCAGTGCTGGATGTAGCATTAGTTTGGTAGTATGATGCATGACCATTTCAACCCTGATGATTTGGCACAGAGGCCACTCTCCAAGATGTCCTCCACTAGTCCTGTCAGCTCCTGATGGGTGACAAAATTCCCACCTCCACTAGCCTCCACTAGTACTGCTCCCAGTGGATGCCACTGCACCAGCAGCTGGGGTAGAGCTACCTGATGCAGTTGGAGCAGGCAGTGCAGGAGCTGTGGAGGCAATGCTGACAGTTTGTGAACCAGATGTGCTGGGTGTCTGTGCTGCCTCTGGTGCCGCTGCAGCCACCTGTGGAGGTATGGTGGGCTGAATTCCACTGGTTGTTCTACCTGCCTGTGCTGATGGTCATTTTGGTTTCAGCAGCAATATATCCCAAAAAAGAAGAATAAAAAAGAGACAGAGATAAGGCTGAGGAGACAAAACAAAGATAATAAGATCAATGTCATCACATTATTGTATTATTCAATTCATAAATATGACACATAAATATGTTCACCTTTTGACACATCCAGATACAATGTGAAGGCATTAATGTGTAACAAACTACATCAGTCTCAGTGCTATTATATTAGAAATGAAAATGTTTGCTTCAATATGTTTTGTCGGATATATTCTTTCCAAGTTAATAACTGTAGTTATCCACATTGAAATGTTAATGTCATTCAGTACTGCACTTAATATTTTAATAATACTAACCTGTAATAAAAGCTAACTTCTGCTTCTGGGAATTGAACCCATACTCAACTAACCTGGTGTAATCATTGCCTAATACAATCATCAAGAGCTTTAGAATAAAACAGTTGCAGAGCTGGTTGAGTCTCCCCATAGCCATCGTGAGGGAGAAGTGCCACACAGGGGGGTTGGTAGAGGTGCTCAGAAGAGGCTTGCTGTCCACTTTCCTCCTGATGTTAGTGTGTCAGTAGGTGCCACACAAAATATGTGTAGCACCATCATGGAAGCACAGGGCAAGTTCCACCAGGGCTCGGGAAGAGATAGTGCAAGTACTAAATGTGCATTGTGATGTGTGGGACTGCCTGAACTGTGTTAGTGACTCCTTGAACAGGATGAATGACACAGTGAATCAGCAGTGTCTGTAAAGGAAAATCTGATGGGGAAAGGGTCGGTTTCCATGTGGCTGGAGAGCTGCTACATCATCAGGTGTTAACTGACGTAGCCATGCCAGATCCCACACCCATAGTGACACTATTTCCATTCTGCCATGTTTGAGTTGTCCATATCCAGATATGGTAGCCCACATGGTCATAGCCCCGGAGGTAGTCGTGATAAGTGCCCATCTGGCAGACATCACGCATGTTCAGTTAGCACACCGACTTCTAGAAAGGGCTATGGAACTACCAGTGCAACTCCTGGCAGAGGTATTTCTCATGGCTGAGGGCAACGACACTGAACTGACTACTCTACCATGAATGAGTCACATATGTCTGAGATGCCAAGGGATAGTGCTAGCACAGTGCTTGATTTTGTTCATGCAGACACACACATTCACATACACACACACACACACACACACACACACACACACACACACACACACACACACACACACACACACACACTGAAAAACAACTTGATATAAATCTCTTGTTACTGGCCCTGACAAATGTATACATACTGATACATTGTTTTTAATTGTGCACACATGTCTTTGGTGTCAGACCTGCCCTCCTGTATCCCCCATCACTGTTTGCAAGTGTTGAAGACCATGCCCTGCTCTTTGCTCATGTCTCTGTGACTTAGGGTTGTCTAAATGTTTGAGGCAAAGAGTGGATAGCTAATGCATTATTACTCAGAAGCTTGCTTTAATGGAAAAATTTATTGCAGAAGAAATGTTTTCAATTATTGTTCTTATTCAGTTTTGAATGATTGATTATGTAATTGTTGACCGTCACTGTATTTCTGTTTATGTTCTTAGTGCTGCATTCATACTACATATTTGAATATTGCTTACCACACTACTTGTACAAATGATGCTAACACTGACCTGCTCAATGTACATTGGTCAATTGAAATGCGTGATGCAGAGTATTGGTCAGAGTCATAGCCGTATATTGCATAAATCAGTCATAAGCTAATACTGACCTTACTGTACACCTGAGACATGTTTCAGGTTAGGCACATATAAATATCTGCATATGAGAATAACCAGTTACTTAACTATTTTTATTTCCTACAGGTTCCCCACCTACTTTGTTAATACTGCAGCTAAAAGATGTGTGCTTGGGGGTTGCCTCTGTCTGATGGTAACAACACACAACATGCAGCCATTACATGTTTATGTAAAGGATTTGGACTTTGCATGCATCAGTTTAATTTAATCTTTGTATGTGTTTACGATCTTCACTTAGGTAGCAAGTGTGTGTACTGTCCTTTGCCTTTTAGCCAGAGCCGTGGCATATTGTGCACGCCTACTTCTGCCAGCACCACTGCAACTGGTGGTTCACCCTCAGCCTCCTCATCTGTATCTGCTGCAGCTGCTGGCTCTGCCTGTGGTCCTGGAAACTGTGGTCCTGACCATTGTTGTCCTTGTTGAAGCTGTTTCCTGAACATTATGTTGTGCAACATGGCACAGACTGAGAGTATTTGGGCAGAGGTGGCTGGGTCATAGTGAAGGCACCTCCTCATGTGTCTAGACATTGGTACCTTGATTGAGCAGGCCAAATACCCATTCTGTGATATTTCTAGTTTGAGCATGGGCATTGTATTCATGCTCGGTGGGGGGGGGGGTTATCTCGGTTTCTCATGGGTGTCATGAGTTGAGGTCCCAGTGCATAACCTGCATCCACCACTAGATGCCCTTGTGGAAAGTTACCTCTTGCAAACTTTGTATACATCCCACAGGTGTGCCATATATGTGAATTGTGAAAACTTCATGTGTTACCTACACAAACACACATTATAGATGATCCCTTGCGAATTACAAACAATCTGATGGTTTATAGAGTGATATCCTGTCCTGCTAATGTACCTCCTTCCCTGTTCATCTGGTGGAGCTTTTATTTCTATGTGCCCACAATCTATGGCTCCCTAAACCTCAAGGAAGTGCGTTGCTGCGTAAAAGTCTTGCGTGATTCTTGTTCTCTCCTCTGAGGTGTGTGGGAACCAGATTCCTTGCATATTGTAGCACTGCATTTAAAAACTGATGTCGCTTTCTAGAAGATGAAGCCTGTGATACCCTTTATATATCCCCTGTGGGTTTCTGGATAGTACCTGTAGTTACTACACGTAATGCTGCACACACCTTTGTTTCCACTAGAATGGGTTATCTATGATTTCCCTGGGGACTCAGGTGAGGTTGGTAGAGGTTGCATATTTTCCTCTGGTGTTTCCCTGTCCACCCTGTATCAGTCTACAATGATGTCTGTATAATGCGGTCCATGATAAGGCAAATGGGGTTTAAGCACCCTTCTCCTTCATGGCCTGGGTCTCGCAGCAGCAATACCTTGAATTAAAGCCCGTTGTACATACAGAGTAATGATGGCAGCAGCAACCCCTAGCATTTCTTTTCTAAGTGTAATTGTGCGTGAATTCCAAAGAGTTTTGGATTTCAAGGTAAAAGGGAGCAGAGTGTACAGACTCAGTTTATATGTTCATGAACAGCTCCACCATGGTGGATTGCTTAATTAACACGTAATTTGGCTATTTATGCTTTTATTAGCATATTCTGCAGTTTACCCTTGTTTTGAGGCTCTGCACTTGCTGTTTAATGGATACCAAATAACATGCTACATGTAGGTGTTGATGAATTTGGTCCTTTATTTCCCTGAGTATATGTTATGTAGCTACACATAACTTGCAATGTACTTAACTTTATTTAATTATAAAATAGATAACAATCAAAACAAAATTTAAAATAAATAAATGAAATATGATAGTGTTATACCTGTTCCATTTCCACCTGTTCCATTTTCTAAACTTTTCCTGGCCAACTCTGTAACACAACCATGATTATGTGTGTGTATTTACAATGCATTTCTAAGTATGTGTTATACAGATGTTCTTCTTTCGGCTTTTCCCGGTTAGGGGTCACCACAGTGGAACTCTGGTCCACTAATGACTGGCAGTAGATTTTTACGGTGCCAAGGTGCCAGCCCGATGCCCAACCTTCAACCAAGGCACGCCCATTCACACATGTCTTTTGAATGCCACTCGACCATGGGGAGGGCATGCAGACTCCACACAGAAGGCGCTCCAGCCGAGAATTGAACAGGAAAACCTCTTGCTGTGAGGTGACAACGGTACCGCTGCACCACCGCGGATTATGTGTTATAGAGATGTGCATATATTATTTAGTTTAAATTTATATTTAACTTTATTTAATTTTGTGTACAAATAGCAATCATAAATTTATGGTAAAAGAACTAAAATACGATAAAATTCTATCGTTTCAGTTAACTGAGCTTCTCACTTTCCCATTGCACATGAGCATGTGACTTCTCGGCTCAAGACTGCTCAATAGATGAGCTACTCAGTGCTAGAAGTCTAAATATCTAAATGCACTCACTTGAAGCACTCCTTAAACTGGAGAACATTGACATTTGTGCTGTAACAGAGACCTGGTTTAAGGCAGCAGAAAGCACCCCTGCACTACCAGGCTATAACTCATTCCACACCTTTCGGTCCCATAACTTGGACCGAAGCTCCAAAGGTGGTGGTATCTCCATATTCATAAAGGATGCGCAAACCTCCAGACTGGTAGCCTAACATAACGCATCAGAGATACTTCAGGTGCAGCTAACATTGGGAAAGACAGCGATTCAGGTTGTACCCTGCTATAGGTCCCCAACCATGTCCCAAGACTCACATTCCTAAGCACCCTGGAGAATATTAGGGTCCAACCTAGCACTCTTATACTAGGCAACTTCAACTACCCCTCCATTAACTGGGAAAACTACTCGTGTACCAATACATTTGCCCAATGTTTCCTGGAGTTCATTAATTCCAATGCCCTGGACCAGCTCGTTCTTACCCCCACTAGAGGTAGCAACATCCTTGACCTGGTTCATTACTAACATGGGGAACTGTTGCTCTACAGCAATAGTCAGCTCCTCCCTGGTTAGATCTGACTACAAACTAATCATCTTGGAAATCCACCCCCCCCTGCAAAGGTAACCACCATGACAAACTTCTCCAAAGCTAACTTTGGGCTCCTAAAAACAGAGGTGGCTAACTTCAAGGCACCCATGCAAATGTAGAATAGTTGCATGACTGCCGAATCATACACCAATGCACTGTACGAATACGTACACAAATGCATAGATCTTGCCATACCCAATAGAAGCCAATCTGGTGGTCCCCTGCCATAAACAAACTCTACAACAGAAGGAGGAAACTGATACGGAATAAGGTGAAGTCCCAAGACTGGAAAAACTCCCTTATCAGCCTCAACAAAAAGTTGAGATCCCTCATCAAATCCTCTAAAGCTAGCTATGAAAGCAGAATTGCAGCAGATAGTAAAGACAACCACAAGGCCTTCTATAGTTAAGTAAAGATCTCCACAGCAATACCCAGATTTGCTCTGAGCTATTGCACAATGGTACATCCTATAACGAGCCAACAGATATTGCCAATATACTGGCTGACAGATTCAGTGCCAACTTTACTCCTCTCCCCCCCCCAAAGGACCAATCACCATACCAATAGATTGCCAGGCACCCAGTATTACTGCTGCACAGGTTAAAACAGCACTGTTCAAGGCCAAGAATACAGCTTCTATGGGACCTGACAATATCCCTGGCTGTGTTCTACATGAACTACAGAGTGAACTGGCACCTCACCTGTGTGCCCTGTTCATTCACAGCCTCACCTCAGGCTTTGTCCCTACCAAATGGTGCACTGCTACAGTCATCCCTCTCTACAAAGAAGGAGTGACTACAGACCCTGGGAACTATCAACCCATTAGCCTGATGAGTCTGATATGCAAAGGTATGGAAAGCATCATCATGGACCTACTAAACAAGGATATAGGAAATCTCCAAACTCTGGATCCCACACAGTTTGGTTTTGTAAAGGGTAGATCATGCCTGCTCAACTTGGTTGACTTCTTTGAGTCAGTCATCAGAGTTGTGGATGAAGGCGAGGTGATTCATACAGCCTACCTTGATCTGGCCAAGGCCTTTGATACCATTCCCCACTCAGGAATCATAGAAAAATTCACTAAGCTAGGCATCAGCCCCTATATCGCAAGGTGGGTTGCAAACTGGCTCACAGATAGAACTCACAGTGTGAAAGTAGCTGACTAGTCACAAGTGGAGTCCCACAGGGTTCAGTCCTGGGTCCTCTCCTGTTTGATATCTACTTTTCTGAAGTCCAGGCCAACACAAAGGGACTCTGGCTGAGAAAGTTTGCAGACGATTGCAAGTTGAGAGCTATTATTAACTCCCCAAGTGATGTTGACATCCTACAGAATGGCCTCAGTGAGACCAACGACTGGTGCCAGAACCATGGCCTTAAGCTCAATGCCAAAAATGTGTCATCATCCCCTTTGGGAAAAACCCGGTAACCATGAATTACCACATTGATGGTAGTCCACTGAACACACAAGGTGTTATAAGAGATCTGGGAACACAGGTTGACAGCAACCTCTCTTTTGATCACCACATTGCCACTGTGGTTAGAATGTCCTTCTATGTGGCACATCTCATTACTAAGGGTTTTGCATCCAGGAAGAAAGAGGTCATTGTCTCCCTCTACTCTTCCCTCATTAGGCCAGTCATCAAGTACAATGCTCCATTTGGCATGTATCTCACTAGACACTTGCAACAACTGGAGAGGCCGCAAAAGTACCTCTCAAAGATGATTCTAGGCCTTAAACACGTGTCCTATATGGACAGACTCAAAAAACTCCAACTATTCATTGTCTCATATCACCTACTTAGAGATGATCTCTGCTTGACTTACAAAGCCATGTCTGACCCAGCTCTGTTAGAAATGCTACATCTAAAGAAATCCCAATCTCTCTGCACCACACGCTCCAGAGACCTCAACCTCATTACCACAATCAACAGAACGTACTGAAGGGAGAGGTTCATAACCGAGAGACTGATCATGCTATGGAACAGACTTCCCATACATGTCAAGCAGTGCACCTTGCTGACCCTCTTCAAGAGAAATCTTGATGAGTGTTTGAGAAATAGAAAATTCACCCTAGGGATAACTCCAGTGGCTCTACTCGACAGAGGCAGTGGAAACTAGGGTCGGGTGGCACGATGCCAGGGTAATCCTATGGCTAGGGTTGTAAAGGCCCCAGGGCCATTAGCCTAGTACACACCTATGAACCTATGAACTTAAATCCTTGGGTAGACCAGGATTAAGATGATCACTATCCACTAACCGACAAATATCTATACCCCTGACATTCTGAACGTCTTGTTTAAAATAAATAAAATAAAAATGTGCTACAACAAAACTAGCATGTACTACACAAAAGCATGCTACTTTGGTGTTTGTTCTGACAGAATTTAAAGTAAAAAATCTCACTACATGACCTACTTAAATCCTTGAAGATGTTTGAAGATGGTGGGATTATGCTATTCACTAGCCAATAACAACCAAATATCTATAACACACCCCATGATTTTCCAGACTTCTAATTTAAAATAAAATAAAAATGTGACAAAACAGAACTCGAAGTACTACACAAAGCAGGATAGAATTTAAAGTCAGAACATTTACTAACAACGTCAACCAAAAAGTTCACAGCAAGGTTAAAATGTGTTACTTTATACTTATAAAAAGTTATTTTGATGAATTAATATAATACAGCAATATTTATCTTGGATATTAGTTAAAAATACTAACAATATATGACAAAATATTTCAGTGTGGAACCGCATGGAATATGGACTTTTTAAGACTCAAAATTAATTTGTATGTAATTACTAGGCATGTGGTCCTGGAGACAATTGAGCAGGCTAGCCTGATTTCCCAATTGTCACAAAGCATAGTCTGGTTAAGTAACTTGTTTAAGGTCATACAGTATGTAAACAGAGGCTGAGGGAATCAAACCTTGGATATCAGGGAGCATCTAATTAACAGCTCCCTTAATCCCTTAAGCTAACTTCCAGGCAACTTAAAACAATGTGAAGAGTATTCTTTATAATGAGGAATGACTGCCTCATGTATCCAAGTTTGAATACCTGTAGCCCAGGACTCTCACTTCTAACTGAGCTCTGTAGTTAAGCTGATAATAAACCACAGAGTTCGATAGAAGCGTCCTCCCAAATGATATATTTCTTTCCCTTTGAAAATATCCAGTAAAATTATGAAAGTAGGGCATTTCAGTCTTTAAATGTACCCTCCTTAATTAGACCCAGTTAAGGACCTTTAAACAGCTACCAGTAAAACCAGTAAAACACTGCCTTAAAGATCCTGTTCAGTTAATACAATACTAGGTTAATGGTTTGTACAACATTTGGATGTTTATGTCTTAAAACCCACCATCATGGTGGTTATCTTAGTTGAAAGGAGAAACAATTACTCTTGGGGTAGACCAAATACCTAACTGGTTTTAGACTCCTTGTTGGTCTCTGACAGTGACAACTACAGGAATGTAGAAGGAGTCCTGAATTCAATCCTCAGACAAAGGCCAGTCAGTATTTTCCTTTCTTGTTTAGTTGTTAATACAATACAATGTTAATGGTTTGTACTGCATTTGGATGTTTGTACATTAAAATGGGGTGGGATTTGGCATAACGGTTAAGGTGTTTACCTTAGAGACACAAGGTGCAGGGTTTGATTCTCACATGTGTTAATTGGCTAGGCTTTAAATTGCCCGCAAGGGTAGTTAGCCTAGTAGTAATCTATGAAAAATCATCATCTTGGTGGCTTCCTAGCTGAAAGGAGAAACAACTGCTCTTAGGGTTCATCCAGTAGCAGTAACGACTGCACAGAATGCAGGGGTGTCCTGATTTCATTTCCCAGACAAAGGCAAGTATTTTCTTTCCTGTTCAAATTATAGCTTTATGGATGTAACAAAGTTACATAGAACTAGTCAGAATGATTCTATCTATTGCAAGATCATATATGGTATATACCATACTCCATTAAGACTAATTGTAATGAATTAGCAAACATTTCTAACACTGGCATTTGCCAAATTGAAGAAGTGAACTTTACTTGTTAGGAAGAAAGCCAAGATGTAAAGTCATGCTGGGTTAGTGTACATCATTTGTTGACTAAATTCATAAACGTATGTATTCCTTTTATACTAGAAGCATTATTGCTAGATATGGTATTTTGTTGTACCTATGAAGTAAGAATAAATACACTTTGGGTTATGATGACATTAATGATGTGTATTTTAGATGATTGGAAAGTCTCTCCCCTTTTACCTTTTCCATTGACTAAATGGTATTCATAATACTTGAAATATTTACTATGACTTGATGGAATATTGCTATACGTTTTGCCTTCTTTCTTCCTTTCTTTTCTTTGACTGCCTCTCTACCTTTTTTCTAATTGGCATGCATTACAGTAATACTATTATTTAAAATAATAAAAAAATACTACATCTGTGTGTACACAACATTCTCAATAACATTCCTAATAAATGGGAGGTTAGAAACAGGGTGATGATTCTCCAAACTTAGGATCAAGTGTCAGCTTTTTAAGTATTTGGATAATCAAGGTCTCTTTTAAAGTATATAAAAACAACCTAGTCCTCAACAATGACCAACAGTTTGTAAAATAGGTGGATCTAATGACTTAAAGCAGGACATTATCAGCTTTGTGAGGCAATGGTGAAACCCCCCAATGGGTAGTTCACAGAGATTAAACAATCTTTGTGACCTTGTCATACTCAACATACCGTAGTTAACTCAGCCCAGCAAAAATCTGGTAAATGAATGAAAGAACCATCACTATGCTCAATGGGGAAAAACATGAAGAAGGTGTGCCTCATTTTAGCAAGTGTATCCGCAAAGAATTCAGACTTTCTCATACTGATCTAAAGAAAACAATCTTTTTGAACAGGAAGCTGGGTTGGACTACAGAACCTGCCTACCTTTCAACTTATTTGCTCAACAATTCTAGGCAAAGCTAAAGTAATGGGGAGGAGGCTCAACATCAGGGACAATTTTAAATGTTCCTCTAATTCACTTTAAAAGTTAATATAACAAGATATTTTGCATCAATGTGTATTTTCTGAACAGTAAGATACATGAAACTCTAATCTATAATTACTGATTCACTGTAGTCCTCAGTGGTTTACCAGAAAATCAAAACTTTTACAACAGTAAGGGCAAAAATATAAGGCAAAATCAGGAAAATTTTGAGAAGTATTGTTCCAACTACTTGAAAGAAGAGCAGCTAGATAACTTGATGACACAGAAATCTCACTGGACACAAATGCTGCCTTGGATGTGACATGGTCATCTGGTATACAGCATAATACTGATCCGGACTAAGCTTGTCCTCAAAAAGGTGAGCACCATATCATCTTCACTCGAACCTTCACATCTGTATTTGTTCTTCAAGGCACACATTTTATGGTCCTAAAGAAACACTGCTTCAGAGAAATATGAAAGTGATGAGAGTTGTGTCTCTTGCTTAAAAAAATACTGCATCTGCAGCAAACCCTCCATGAAGGGACCCCTCAGAAAATGAGTGACAGCACAAAAGTCACATGGTATAACTTCCACCAAAGGACTCTGTCAATAAATACTAACAGCTCATAAGTCACATAGCAAATCAAGGGACCTTTCAGATAAATACTGGCTGCAGAAAATTTTGTAAACCTCCACCATCTTTCATATAAATACAGCACAACAGTTATAATGTGTTATAACACGCATGGAGAAACTCATGCTTAGCCAATGAACAGACAAAACCTGAACATGTAAATATGGGCACTGAACACAAATTCATCTCTACAGGCATTAATTCTTTCTCCGCTATCAGGTTAAATGAGTTCTGTGACAGAGTCTTTAAAAAAATTCTATGCAAATGACCCATGAATGGCTGGTGATTGGCCATAGATGTCCCTTTAAATCAGTCTAGTCATCTATTAGTTTTATCCTCTAAACAGGAGAATAAAGGGTGTTCTAGGGCCTGAATATTGAAAGGTAATAGCTATACCATGTGGAAAAAAACAAAGATAACATAAAAGCTGCTTTTTTCTTTCATGGAAGGGAATCACCCCCACCCCCAATCAAACTTCGCTGAAATGGTTGGCTCACTGTATTTTATTCTTTCATGGAAGGGAATCACCCCCACCCCCAATCAAACTTCGCTGAAATGGTTGGCTCACTGTATTTTATTTTTGTCAGTGTGACTTGACTATTGTCTTGTCTTTTGTTAAGAAAACAGAACATTGCCAGGCATTTTCTGTATACATTCCATTAGGGCTACTTCTGCTACTTTTAATGTTTAATTCTTGATATACATTAAACTACAACAGGGACAAATGTTATTGTATGTATGTATATATGCATGCACGTTTTGTTCATTAGTTTAGGTTAAGGCTATTGGGATCAAGCCCATTTCCTTTGGATACCTGGGGGAGAAAGGCCTACAAGGAGAAATATTACATATAAACATATAAAGGTTGTACAACAGTAACGTGTGTGTGTGTGTGTCTGTGTGTGTGTGTGTGTGTGTGTGTGTGTGTGTGTGTGTGTGTGTGTGTGTGTATATATATATATATATATATATATATATATATATATATATATATATATATATCTATGGGATTCGTACAGATGCTCGACTGCATCTTTCACCGAATCATAATTTGGTGAGCATACTTGCATGAAAGTGCTGTTCACCGAAGCAGTAAGTATGCGGTAAGGGAAAATTCCCTTTTCCTCACAGTAGTGCAACCTTGGAGTGAGAATATTAAAGTGGGGGGTGTGGGGATGCAGGAGGGGTTGCCCCCCTGCATTCAAATAGATTTACTGGGTTGTTTTTCTTTTTTTTTAACATACTTTAACGAAAGCGCTTTTTCGATGAAAGCACTTTCGTTAAAGTGTGTTCAGTGCTTTTGTATTCGGGCGTGTGTGTGTGTGTGTGTGTGTGTGTGTGTGGGTGTGTGTGTGTGCATATGTGTAATAGCTCACAGAGCATGGCAGAGTGCTTTACTCATAGATAGATAGCTTAAAACCAGTTCTTTTTTGCCAGTATATGAGCCTTGCATTGATGTGGATTTTGGCTTAATTGCTCAGAGTTGCTCATCATTTGGCGACAACGCCAGAGAGATCCCATGAATCTGCTTACAGCTAAGGCAATCCCTTGCTAAAAAGATGAAAATAACAACTATTTTGTACTTCTATTGATAATTGTTATTGCATGTTATTAGTTTCCTGTGATATTTGTTGTATTTGCCACACTTTCAATAAAAAAAACTGTACTGTTCTTCTACTGTTTTAAGTACTTATTACCTTGTATCAGATAGTCAGGGCTGTTGTATCTAGATTGTGTTGTCTTCTTGCACTTGGGCTCCAAACCAACCATTTTACATTAAGAGGGTTTTTTCTGCATTCTTGTGGCTGAAGTGTGCTGATCTAAACCTATCTGAGTTGGGAATTGCTGGTAGAAGGCTTATTGTGTGCTTTCCTGACTGGTAGTTAGCTTAAAACCTGTTTGTTTTTGCCTGTATATGAGCCACATGTTTGTGTGAGTTTTTGCTTTACTGCGCAGAGCTGTTCATCATTTGGCGGCTATACCACAGGGTTCCATTGAATCCTCTGCTAAAAAGACAAAAATAAGTATTATTTTGTATTTGTATTGATAATTGTGATTGGATTTTATTAGTTTTCTGTGATACTTGGTGTATTTGCAGCGATTTAAATGAAAACAACTGTACTCTTCTACTGCTGATTTAAGTACTTATTACATTGTATCAGATAGTCAGGGCTTTTGTATCCGGATTGTGTGGTCTTCTTACACTTGGGCTCCAACCAGCCATTTTACATTAAGAAGTTATTTTTTGCACTCTTATGGTAGAAGTGTGCTGATCTAAACCTATCTGGGGATTGCTGGCATAAGGCTTATTGTGCGCTTTTCTGATTAGTAGTTAGCTTAAAACCTGTTTCTTTTTGCCTCTGTATAAGTTTCATGTTTACCCGAAGGTGCTCTCTGTGCAGCTGTGGTTATCAGTGTCCTGTATAGATGCAAACACCCTGAAGATAAAACCTCCCTAGAATAACTATTACTGAAACCATACCCAACCCCCTGTTGCTCTAGGAGCATTTAAGTTGCGCACTGAGCAGCATATCTGTTGGTTAACCTTAGATTACACAAAGTATAGTTCCCATTCATAGTCTCTGTGTTAATAGCACAGTCCAGTTTAATTAACCCACTCCTTTCCCTGATAAAATCCACAGTAAGAACCCAATATCATGGATGGGCAGTTTCTTATCATCTCTGTAGCCAAACTGATGGACTTAGGCATCCTGAGGCAATGTAGCAATTGTCTTGTGTATACCGACAACCACTAAATCCTGAAACAAATACTATATGTGAGAGATGTAGTTATACTATAAAAATGGAGGCAAGCCTCTCACATACAGCAAATCAAATGACAAACACCCTGGTCATAGGAGACTCCATAGTGAGACACATGGATGTCTCCCTCACTAGACTGGATAAGGAGAAAGATACAGCTTGCTGCCTTTCAGGTTCCTGGATCCATCAGATTATACAAGTTCTCAAGTCACTCAGCCACAAGTACCAGTATGACTCTGTTATAATCCATGTGGGTGTGAATGACCTAAGATCTAACTCTCTGAACTATATAAAGAGAAATATTATTGAGCTCTCAGATTATTTGTCACATGTAGGTATGAATAAAGCCTCGAGTAGCATTCTACCTTTACAAGCATGATGCCACAATACAAACAAAAAATAATTGACTTTAATAACTGGCTTAACTTTTGGTGGCAGTCTATCTAATATGTCAGCCTGGGAGGACATGATTGACATGCTACCCTGTTTTGTTAGAGATGGTCTGCACCTGTCTCCTCTAGTCTTTCAGATACTGGCAAAGGCTTTAGCACCTATATAGTGCCTTTTTTAGGCACTGTCAAAGTAACCAAACACCCAACATAACAAAATATTTTCTTGATAAGTTCAAGGTACTGCTGCTCAATGCTAGGAATCTAAACAAGAAACTGCAGTCCCTAGAAGTGCTCCTCACCTTGGAAAATGCTTACTTCTGTGCAGTCACTGAGACATGGTTCAAAGCTGCAGAAAGCACCCTGGCTGTGCAAGGCTATAATACCTTCCATATGTTCAGATCACCAAATGAGCAGAACCAAAGGAGGAAGTGTATCCATCCTCATGTAGGATAAGTACACCTCAAGACTGGTCAAACAGTACAACTCTCTTGAGCTACTCCATGCCCAATTAACCATAGGCAAAATCTCCTACCAAATCATTGCTAGATATAGGTCCCCCACCATGAATCAGAAAAAACATACCACATACCTGGGCTTACCAGGGTCACTCACCATGCAGCCAAACACCTCACTCATGGGTGATTTTAACTATCCTACCATTGACAGGGGAACATACACAAACAATAACATACAGGCTCAGAGGTTTCTGGACTTTGTCAATGCATATGCTTTAGAGCAGCTGGTTGGCACACCCACTAGGGGCTCAAATATCCTGGACATAGTATTCACTAACATGGGGGGACCATTGCCCCCCCCCCCCAGTGTAATGTCATCTTTGGTAAATGCAGACCATGAAGTAGTCTCCTTTGAAATAAATATAAGGCCAAATACTAAGCAATGGCATAAGAAATTTCAAAGCTCCCCTGAACCCAGAAAATACAGAATCTGATGCAGTATTGTACACCAATACCCTGTGTAGCCACTTAAGCAGTTATATTGAATCAGCAGTACCAGACTGGATTAAACCCAGATCTTACCAGAAAAACAAGCCACCCTGGTGGATCCCTGGTATAAACAGAATATACAATAAAAGAAAGAAACCAATATCCAAAAAATAAGCAGGAGCAGGCTCAGCAGAAGAAGAAATCCCTCACTAGTCTAAACACACAAATCAGAGAAAGTAAATTATGAAGAAAAAAGAGCCTCCTTAACCAAGGTAAATCACAAAGCATGTTTAACTACATCAAAATCATAAGGGGAATACCCAGTTACCCAGATCTGATTGCGGATGGCACCACCCATACTCAACCAGAGGAAATAACCAACCTGTTAGCTGACATATTTGGATCAGACTTAACCCCCCCCCCCTTCCCCACTGGTCATCCCCTAAAGTCTACCTGCTACCATTCCTCAGCCTATTATCTCAAGAAAGCAGGTGATCTCTGCGCTCTTTAAGGCTAAAAACTCTGCATCAATGGGCCCTGACAACATCCCAGGTTGCCTTTTAATAACTTAAAACATAACCTATCAGACCCACTTGGATCCCTATTTAACCACAGCCTCCAGAAAGACTATTTTCAGGCAGAATGGAGGACAGCAACAGTCATTCCTCTATGCATGGGGGATCATCAACTGACCCAGGGGAATTTTAGACCCATAAGCTTGACTATTTTCATCTGAAAGACCATGGAAAGAATCATCATGGACCTTATCAAGAAATACATAGGTAATCTCCAGACTCTGGGCTCAACACAGTTTGTATTCATTAAGGGTAGATCATGTCTGTTAAAGCTGGTTGACTTCTCCAAGAATTTCACCAAGGCCATGGATGAGGGAAAGACTATGCATATTGCCTACCTTGACCTGGTCGAGGTATTTGATTCACCTCAAGCAAGAGATCAGTCAAAGGTGGCATACCACAGGGTTCTGTACTAGGCCCTCTCTTGTGTGGTATTTATTTCCTAGTAGTCAAGGCAAACGCAGATGGCCTTTGGTTGACCAAGTTCACGGATGACTGCCAATGGGGCAATCACTGAATCCATGAACAATACTGATGTACTACAGAAAGGATTAACTTAGACAAATGATTGGTGCCAGAGCCATGGATTGAAACTAAATGTAAAAAATGCATAATTATTCCCTTTGGGAAAGCAAACACCCCAGCTAATTACACTATAGACAGTACTCCCTAAGTGTAAACCCAGTGGTACATGATCTGGTTAGTCAGGTTGCTAGTAATCTGAACTTCGATCACCATGTGTCCACAATGGTGAGAAAGTCCTTCTTTGTGGCACAACTCATAAGTAAAGGCATGGCATCCAGATGAAAGGACATTATAATTCCATTGTAATCAGCCCTCATCAGACCAGTAATTGAGTACAATGCAAAATTTTGTATGTACCTCACCAGAAATCTGCAACAGCTGGAGCGACCCAGAAGTTTCTCACCAGGAAGACATAGGTTATAAAAAATAAGTCCTAGTTAGAAAGAATGAGAGCCCTATCACTGTATTCTGTTTCCTACAGACTACAACGGGGAGAACTGTGTCTAGCCTACAGGGCAGTCTGTGATCAAGCGCTGATGGAAATGTTACACATTCATAAGTCAAACTGCATAACTTTCACTCTTTCCAGGGAACTTAACCCAGCCTCTGACATAAATCAATTATGTTGGAGAGATAAATACATCTCTCAGAGTCTACCCCTTCTCTGGAACACATTTCCTATTCATGTGAAGCACAGCCCTTCCCTGATCCTTTTCAAGTGCAACCTAGATCAATGGATGGGTAATTGTAAATTTATTCCTGGAGTGGAACCCATGTCCCTCATGGACAGAGGCAGTTGATATTAGATCCCATAACATAGGTTCATACCCCTGTGAACTTTGTTCACCTACCTATTGAAAATTGGAAAACTTTGGTTAAATATGGTTAAGCTTATAAGGGCTCTTGGGCTGTTAGCCTAGTAATCTCATATGTACCTATGAACCTAGTTTTACCAAGAATCAGGTTTTAATAACAAGTATGTTTAAGGTGGAATCTAGTTTAAAGTACAGTGCTAGATGCATATACCTTGTGTAAGATGTTGATATATGTTAATGTAGGGTTAATCTATAGTGTACATGTGTTGATAACAGATGTGACTATACTAAGCAGAGAAGTTAAAAAGAAGAAAGTCTATAAAGCAGATGGGATATTGACAGTGAAGCTTGAGCAGACAGAGCCATATAGGCTAAAAGGAATGTTATGCAACTGCAAAAGGTAAAGCTTTATCATGCTAAATAATGTATGTTGGCAAGTCTTACATTTGGCATTTAATATCATTACTAAGGGGAAACCTATTGAATACTGCAGGCCTGTACAGTGAGTTTTGCAATGTCAACACAGGAAGGGCACCAGCTTTTGTAGTTGATGTTTCACTGAATCCTTTTGCCAGGCAGATTCTATTATTCCTCAGAAACAAAGCCTCAATAGCTAACACGAGCATGAGTTCCCCGATTACTAGGCAGTGGAGTGGGGGTGCCAGGATTATCCCACTTTGGCAAAGTTGGGAATGTTTTCTAGCTGTATGCCTTGCATTCAGATGTATGCATTGAAGGCTGGGTGAGCAATGAAGCATGGGATTTTGGATGTGTCCATCACAGTACCTAGGGCAGCCATGCTGTTTTGGCATCCCACACCTTCCACTCCATTGGTCAGTCCAGTTTCAGCCTCCACCAGAACTGTTGTGTGATCTCCCATGTCAGCACACTCCCTCCCCCAGAACAGGCATGACCATCCTCCCTGCTAACACTGTCACATTCCTGAGCTGCTAATTAAACTTGGGTTTCCTTGGCTGTAGTCAGGGTTCTCCCCTTCTACACTACCCGTGCAGAGGAGGGGTTGAGTTTTACTTTTGTTTTCTACTTTCTCCCTCTTCATATTTCTGTAATATTAGAGGAGGTATATTTAGAGAACATGGGTGTGGGGCTTGCACCCATACATGAGAGTGTAGAATTGTTTTGTGTTTTGTGACCTCAGGAGTGTCACTGTTTTAAAATGTGACCTGACAAATTAGATATTTTGGTTTAGATAACTCATACATCAACTAAATGACACATAATCATAGTAAATTCATTAATAAGATTAGTACGTTATACAGTAGGTTCATAGGTGTTTACTAGGCTAATAACCACAAGGGCCTTTTTAAGCCTAGCCATGCATCTCAAATCTCTGATAAGTTCTGATACCCTTGATAAGTGCAAGCATGGGCCTGGGAGATGAACCATTTACAGGTTACCTGTTTGCATTAGAGACATAGGTGCCAAACCAGGGATAAATTTCTGGTTTCCCTTCCAGTTGTCCAAGTTGCACTTGAATTGGGTTAGGGAGGAACTCTGCTTCACATGGACAGGGAGCCTGTACCATAGACGGGGTAGTCTCTGAGATACATACCTATCTCTCCAGCAGGTCCTATTTATATCACAGGCAAGGTTTAAGTTTTTAGAACAGGTAATTCTGGTACTGTTTGTTTTGTGGATATGCAGGAGGTCCATCAGAGTGAGGTCTGACAATGCCACAAACACTAATGAAACACCATGCCATTTATACAAATCTTTTCTTAGTTAATCAGCACCAATTAATCAATCACAACATTTTGTCATCATTTTGTTATACACATCTTAAACATTAAAACAAGACATCAATGCCCTGTATGCCAAGCGCAGATCTCCCATCAAAAGCCTGTAGGAGACAGAATAGGGATGAGGTGGTCTGCATAGGACATATTACTTACGCCCTGTATTCCTTTAGTGAGGAACCTCTGTGGACATTCTAGTTGTTGGATATGCCTGGTTAGGTACATACCAAAGGGTGCATTGTACTCAATGATAGGTCTGATGAATGCCTAATACAGTGGAACAATGACTTCCTTGGACTTAGATGCCATAACTTTGTTTATAAGTTGCGCAACATAGAATGATTTCCTCACCACTGTAGACACATGATGACCAAAGGCTAGATTACTGTCTATGTGTATCCCTAAGTCTCTGACTACTGGGTCATCTCTAAGGGGTGTGTTTCCAATATGATAGATAACAGGGATGGATGACTTCCCAAAAGATATTATTATGTATTTCTTGGCATATAGTTTTAGTCCATGGCTCTGAAACTAGTTATATGTCTGTCTCAACCCCTCCTGGAGAACATTTGTGTCAGTGTGAGATTCAATGACAGCTCCTAATTTGCAATCATCTGTAAATTCAGTCAGCCAGAGACCACATACATTGGCCTTGACATCTGAGAAGTAAATGCCAAAAAGGAGCTGATCCCTGAGGAACTCCATTTGTGACTGGCCTCTTTGTAGAGGTGGACTCCCCAGTTCTAACTTCCTGGGTCCTGTCTATGAGCCAGCTGGCTACCTACCAGGTGACATATGAGTTTGTACCTAACCTCTTGAGTTTGTCAACAATGCCCAAGTGGGGTATTGTGTCAAATCCCTTGGCCAGGTCAAGGTAGGCAGTGTGAATGATTTTGCCCTCATCCATTGCTTTGGTGACCTTTTCAAAGAAGTCCACCAGGCTGAGTAGACATGATCTGCCCTTGATGAAACCAAACTGCATTGGGTCCAATGTCTGGAGGTTTAATATATCTCTATTGATCATTTCCATGATAATTCTTTCCATGGCTTTACATATAAGACTGGTGAGACTTATGGGTCTGTAGTTTCCAGGGTCTGTAGATGGCCCACCTTTGTGCAGAGGGATGACTGTTGCCTTTCTCCATTCATGAGGCACAAAGCCTGTTTGGAGGCTACAGTTAAATACTAATTCCAGAGGTCCTCATAGGTCATGTTTCATGCTATTTAGAAGGTATCCTGGGATATTGTCTGGGCCCATTGATGCAGTGTTCTTGGTCTTAGAGAGAGCATTAAGGACCTGTTCCCTAGTGATGGTAGGGGGAGTTATATTTTATGATATTTCCTGAGGGAAGGTTGAGGGGAAGAGAGGAGTAAAGTTAGAGCTGAATTTATCAGCCAGGAGGTTTGCTATATCTTCATTTACAATGATCTCTGCACGCAATTGTGTATTGCCTTTGAGGTTGCTGACATAGCTAAAGAATGTTTTGTGGTTGTCCTTGGCCTGAGAGGACAAACTTACCTCAAATTTGGCTTTGGTAGACTTTATTTGTCCTCTGAGTTGTTTGTTTAGCTTGATGAGAGTGAGTTTATCCTAGTGAGTGCAGGACCTCCTAATTTTTGCCATGATTTTCTTCCTCCTGTTATACATCTGATTGATTCTGAGATTCCACCAGGGTGGCTTGTTTTTTGAGTTAATTCTGTACTTCTTCCTGGTGGGTACAGCTGCCTCTATGCAGCTATTAACATGCTTGTACAGGGTTTCTGTGAACAGTTCTGCATAGACATAATTGCAGTACAACCACAATTATGTGCTTCTACAAGATTTGCAGTTTGTAGAGGACAGGAAGAAGGGTTTACATTAATTTTTGAAGAAGGTAGTAAAATATTGCAGTTTACACAGTTGTCATTATTAAGCATGCAGACATTTAGCAATCACTAAGCTTGATTCTTAGTTTAGGAGAAGTGCAGGTTTATGAAGGTTATAGTTACAGTCTTGTTGTAGTTGTACTCCATTCTGGACCTTATAATTGTTTGGAATTAAATGCTATGAATACTACCAAAGTCCTTCCCAAAGAAAATAATAATTTTGTGATTCTGCTCTCAGTAACAGTGGATTGGGAAGGGACTCTCATAGCCATATAAATACATCACTGTCTCCCTTTTTGTGTAAAATAACCAGTGTATTGTTACCTGAAGATGGTTGTAGTGTTCTCGGTGTTAAAATTTTAATATTTACATTCTTATTTTATTATGATAAGTTTATTTTGTACAGTTTATCATTAGAACTGAACTGATATGGTGCTTACATTAACTGATGCAGGTGAAACAACAGAATGATGCAGATATTACCCTCACAGAAAGGGACCATTTAATTTTCAAAACACTTTCTGTCAGACTCAGAGCACTGAGACTGGTGAGTAGAAGCCCAATGTTTTTAGTATTAATACAGGTGTCTCTCCTTCAAAAATCTGTTAGAAAAGTACCTCTAATGGCTTCACTTACTTTTTGGTGTCATACAAGAATCATGGTGCACCTGAAAAGCATAACACAATAACACAACAGCATGCTGATGGCCAGGCAGCCACTGTCTCACATCTCTTTTACTGTAACTTGAATCCTCACCCTTACCTTTCAAGACAGCATCTTCACAGTATTCCTTGGTTTTCACAACCTTAAAAACTGACCTAATATTAAAGTTCAGCCTTTTTCACAAATGACCAGACCTATCACTTTAAATTTTAGACCTCTCCCTCTCTTGATACACCACACAAAGTCATCCACCTGGGAAAAGAAACTATAGGTGCATAACACACACACACACACACACATGCACGCACGCACGCACGCACGCACACACACACACACACACACAATTGCCACCTGGTTGAATAATAAGGTGTGGAAAGTGGTCTTGAGTTATTACCTCAATTACAGATGTAGCATCTAACATCTTAAACCATAGAAATGGTATATGGTCCCTTGTGAATTAAACTATCATCCACTTGATTATTTTCATTGAGAACATCTTTAATTCAGGTAATCTGCACTTGATCATAGCCAAAAGGCCAAACCTGCTACAGCTTCTATCTTTTGACACATTAGTTTCGTCATCCTTCAGTGTCTTAACACAAAGTGGACTGAGCCCAGCTGGCTCTGTGTCACACAGGGAGTTATGATTATGGCAGCCCAGGTTTGATCAGTGGCCCAGACACTGAAGAAGCTTTTGCTTGCTGAGGAGAGAGAGAAGAATTATAAGGCCTTCTCTGTTTGCCAGTGTCTGGGAAGAGGGACGGGAATGCATGCCGCAGGGATGTACAATCAAGATTCCTGTTGGAGACTGTAGACTGAATGCATGCTTCAGCTTATGGGGGAGCAGGGCTTTTTGGAGGGGGTTACATCATACATAGCAGTGAATAACTGCCTTCATACTGTCCTTTGCATATCTAACCATTGAAAGCTTCAGGGTACACTGTATGAAGTAACAGAAAAAAGAACAATGGCTGAATGGATGACAGCCATGTTGTAGTACAGCTACTGTGCTGTGGTAGCTTATCGGACTGGAATCCATGAAAAGAAAAAGGTGCAGCAAAAAAAGGTGACTAAAGCTATTACTGGTTGTTTAGAATAACTCTGGTAATATACCCATTCTTGAAAAATGTAATCTAATTTTTCAGCAAAAATATATTCTCTCAAAATAGTGAATGTACAAGGATAAGCAACATTCCCAGTGGCCCACACGTGAAAAGCAGCCTAAGACTAATACAACAATTAAAGACAGATACACTAAAACTGTTAACTAATGAATATTACTGAAGCATGCACCCTGATAATATAATAGAAATTAGTACAGTGGGCAACTGCAGGTTCAAGTCAGAGGTAAGGCATCTATTTCTTTCTTCCTTCTGCATGTTTGAATTTTTGCATAAGAAATTGACAACCCCTCTTTTTGCTTTCTGTATGCTGACACCTATATTTCCTTTTTTTTTCTATCTTTTTCTTGCCCCTGTGCCTGGAAACCATGGAGCCCCCACCACTACCCATTATAGGTTCATAGGTTCAACAGTAGTTAATAAGCTTGCATTCCATGTTACCAGTGAGGAACCTATCCAAAATTCCCAGTTGCACCTAAGCATTTTCTGGTTAAGTGACTTGGTCAAGGTTGCACAGTAAGCAAATGAGGGCTGAGGGACTCAAACCCTGTCTCACAAGACCTACAACTCACAGCATTAAACCTCTGCACCAACTGCCACACTAATTCTCCATCAATGGAGTAAAAACAAGCCATGGTGTGGCTGGCACTCAGGTACCTATGAGATGATATTTCTCCTTTGGCTCTAAACTTGCCCTTAGTGACTGACATGGGCACCAATGTCACCACAGGGGGGTGTCCTGTGCCCTCCCCCAACAAGTGCATGCTCTCCCACACACAAGCCTCATAAAGGTTAACACCACCGACTTAAGTTCACCAAGTTTACATCTCCCAATTTTACAACCATTGGTTGCAGGTTGCATGCAAGCTACTGCTTGAAGGTGAACAGTCTGACAACTGGCAATGACTCTTTCCCCACAGGGTGTACAGTCTAGCATAAGCTGCTCACTCACATACCCCTCTGCCTGGCTCTTCCAATAATCAAGTTACTAATCAAACTTGAATCATCTTATTCAAAGTTAAGGCTTTATCCTTTATACTCCAGAGACAGGCTGGCTCCTATATCTTCCTATTGAAAGCTTTATCTAGTACTTTTCTGCAAGCAAATTAACATTTTTTTTTTGCTCATACATTTGTTTTGACACTTGTATTTGGTGAGCTTTGTACAATTATTCAACATTTCAGTTTGTTCTTATATGATATTTCATTTCCCTTGTGTATTATGCATATTTTGTTCCAATACATAATAATGTAATACAAATCTGAACATTGTATTACTTATAATTTGCCTTTTGACTAGCATATGCTGAAATGAGGTCATTCTGCATCAGTCTGTTATTCCAGTTAACAGCATTATATAAATAAATAAACAAAGCAAGATAAATAAGTTGCTTTAACTAAAGAAGACTAAGGCACTGCAAAATTCTTGTCTTAGTGTTACTAAAGTGCCTTGAACGGTTTAGGATGCCAACCATAAGGAACACAGATGCAATTGTTATTTCTTTCTGTAGCACAATCTTTTTATTAGTGTTGTCAACACAATTACAAAGTGTAGTTTAGTCACCTAGCAGGAATTCAACATGACATATTGATACAAATCCTCCTTAGACAATTGGTAAGATAAATGCATAGACAGAGAGATGCATTGGTAAGGCAAAAAGTCAAACAGCATACCAAAGAAGTAAAGTTTGAAAAAGATCAAGCATTTTCCTGGAGGCATATATAATAAAAGAAAAACACAGCTTGTTATTCCATTAGCAAATATGGAAGAAAAACTGAGTTGGTTGGGGACCTGTATGTAGCCAAAATTTCCATTTTCACATGATGGCAGATTTCGAACTTTGAGAAGCTATTTAATTTTCTAATTGCATTACTTCATCTAGCATATTAACTAAGTCACTAAGAGATTGTCTTTCAGCTTTCTTCGAAAAATGTGTGATACTTTTCTTAGCTAACAGCATGGACAAGTTAAAATTTTCTGTTTATGTCTTGGGAGGGCATCCTGCTAAGAGTCTGGGGTGAGCTATATTTTTCCCCCAAGATTTCACTCAAAAAGAGTTTGAATTCCAATTTTAGAGTTATTTAGTTTAGGGAAAGAATAAGATATATGTACCCAATCTCCCCTATCTACTGAAATGCACCTCCAGTAATTGGGATTAGTGCCAGAGAACATGTTACTTAACCTCGATGGAGTGTAGAAATACTTGGGAAGGCATTTCCAACTAAGCATCTTACATTTTCTGAGTTGAGTTGCTTTACTCACCTGAGAGAGGCAATCCAGCCATTCCCCATCCAATATTTGTATTGAAAGCATCCTTTCCCATTCACCCTTGTATTTCAACACCAAACTGAGTTTTGATATGCTCAGAGCTTTGAAAAATGTTAGTATAAGGTTTCTCTTGTGGTCAACTTTATTCCTAGCATCTCTCACTAAAAATCAAGTTCAGAGAATTTTACAATTTTTAATACGTGTAATGTTTTTAATTCAGAAACTAATCCTAGATAAATCAAGTGGTGACCCTGTGAAGTTTATATTTAGCACTGCTTGCCAGCTTAATATTTGATCCCCATTTGTTAAGTTGATACCAACATTTTAAAAGGGAGACGCTGAACAAGACCAATCCTCTAAAGTTATTTGACCCTGTCTTGATCTCACAGGGGGACTTATGGATAACAATATAGCCTATAGCCTTAATGTCTGAAAATGGGGGACAGCTAAATATTTTCAAGGCTTCTTTTCGCACTTCTTGCAGAGTTTGTAGGAGCACCTGAATATGACCCCCATGTATAAGTAGCTCAAACCAGTACATATATCTTGGTCTCTCTCTCTCTCTCTCTTAAATCATGTCCTTCCACACAGTAGAAAAGATTACCATTTAGAGTCTGGCTAATATAGCAAATGCCCCATACAAATTTTGATTGATAAGGTCTACCCAGGACTCCTCTAGTTCAGAGCCCAAAAACTGCCAGACTTCCACTGGAATACCATATGGACCCAGTGAGTTCCCTCCATGTTGGCATTTCAAAGATAGTCTTAGCTCCTCTGCAGATATATCAGAGATCATTAAGTCTGCTGAATCTGACTTTAATTTTCCTATATTGGGATCCATTATGCTGACTTGGGGCATAAAGATCTTCATTATAGTTTCACAACACCTTCAAGATCCCCATTAGAGAAATTTGCTAGCTACTATCTTTGTCATCTCTCATCTTGGGGACCATGCACTCAACCTACTGCTATCTAAGTTTCAAGGCCAAGGATCATAAACCCTTCATATTATCTGCACAATAGTAGGAACATAACACTTTCTTCTTAAAGAGTAGTTTTTGATATATTTACTCTGAAGTTGCCTAGTTAGTGCATCAGCTCTCCAATACAGATGAAGCCAAAGATTGCTATAAATGGAGACATTCCAATAAAATTGATTTATATTTAAATTATTGCTTTTTTTCTCTGAAATATTTCTGATGAAAATATTTAACCCTTTCTTTAAAACTATCATAGCTTTGAACAGTCATAGGGAAAGGATCAAGAAAAATGCCTCTTAGCTATTTAATTAGCTGCTACTTAAAGCTAGTGTTATCTATCTATTTATTTATTTATGTATTTGTCTTTGTTTGCTGGGAAAGTCAGACTGGGTAATGTTCATTTTCATTGGAGGCCAGGGAGAAAAGCTCCATTTGTTTACATTGCATTATACTTAGCTCCAGCTAAACACAGAGTAGTTACATTTTTATTTACATTTAAACACATACAGTAGTTACATTTGTACATTCTAAGATTTTACAGAGGTTGAGGTTACTAAAGAGAAAGCCCACATACAACTTAGTGGATTGTATAGGCAGTGGTTATGTATAAAAATTGTTTTGTCATTTCAGTGAGAAGTTGACAGTATTCTGTTTAAGGGGAGTATTTAGACAGTATTGTACGATGAGCACAAAGTCTTAACCTGGTGATGAGCATGTGCAGGACCAGGATTGGTTAAGATGTTTATTAAGCAGTTTTTTAAAACTACTGAGTTTGTCAGAGAGTTTTATTTGTGTGGGGATACTATTCCAGAGTTTATTAACATACTTGGAGGTGAGCGAGTCTCCTGCAACATTATATGACTTACTTGTGAGTAGTATGAATTTGTTACTAGAATGGAGGTCAAATTTTGAAGTGCAGGGCATTAGCATATATGCAAGATATCTCCATTGCTTATCTAAGGGTTCAGGCTGACCAAAGGATAATTAGAGATGTAGTAATGCATGGTCAGAAAAAAAAAAACAGTTCGACAAAGTTTTCCTCAAGCAAATGTTTTTCTTTAATTATAAAAATGTTGCTATCCAAGACTACTGTTGATATCTTCCCCAAAAGAAAGTATAAGCATTGTCTTTTAATCTTGAATTACAACACAGCCATTCACCTACCAGTCTGATTTGTTTAAAAAAAATCTTTTTAAGTATTTACCTTGTGAGGTTAAGTGCCATAAACTAGGGCCCTGGGCCCGGAGACATCAGACTGAGTAGTCACTATGTTCTAGTCTCCCATGGTAGCTTCTGCAAAGGCCATAATGGTGGTCATCACTGTTCTCAAATATCTGATTTTCATCCCTTGTGAGAGATATTTTGAAACTAAGGTAAACGGCTCACTGCCCCTTCATCCTTTAATGACTGCAATCTTGTCTTTCCAGTCAATGATTTGAGATTAAATGACAAAATTAAAAGTTTTAGAAAATAAGAGAACAACTCCCTTTCTATACCCCCCCCCCCGAGTCCTGAGGGGTTCCTATCAGATAGTCGAACTTCATATGGTCGATGAGACCATAAGTTTGAATTTGCAGAAGTTCAAGCGTTTCAATGGAAATCTCCGTAAGGGGAGGTTTCTGTTTTGTTCAATGTGGTGCGATCTCGGAGTTGGTATATTTAAGTAGCAGGGGGTGTGGAGGTGCAGGGGGGCTTGCCCCCCATTTTACAACAGTTTAATTTGTTTTGTTTCCTTTTTTTTGTTGTTTTTTTATCCATAGTCAAAGCTTTTTAACTTCGAACAGGATGATTCGAACATTCCGTGTTCAAAGTTATTAAACTTCAACTATGTGACATAGACCCGTCCCGAGTAGGTCACCTGTTCACCTAAAATAAAACCTGCCCTTTATAATTTCCAATGCTTTGACTCCTCTGAGTATGTTTCCTGGAAGACCACCACCTCAGGATTACACTTCTTAATTACTGAAAAAATTCTTTCTCTTTCAGTGGGGTTCACAGGCTATTAACCTTACAGGAAAGAAGGACCACTTCTAACCAGTCGCAAGATTTGTCATAATGAATAGTTATCCCTCTTCAGAATGATTTTACAATAATCTTCCTATAAGGCCCCCTCTCCACTCCCAAAAGGGCTCAAACAGGAATCTTAACATCCACTTAGCCCACATACATAAACAACCTCCAGATATGCTTAATTTAGTATAACTTGCACAAAGTAACTGCATCATCCAGGTGCTGAAAAAAGTATAACAAAAACTGGAGCTAATTAACAAAAAACACAAAAACAGAAATCTAAACTATGTTCATTAATTACAGAATCAAAGTATCTGACAAAACTCCTGCATATCTCTGCATCTCTTCTTTTGAGAGCCACATATCCACATATGCATGAGAGATATAATAAGGGCTACTGTACATTTCTTGTGGCTCCAGTTAGGTCATAGGCTGTTAACTAAATCACACAGAGTTTTGTCCAAACATTCAACTAAGTCATACTTTGTTATGTAATCCCCCCACTCTTACTAACTAGCAGTGCCACAATTATATAAATGCATAAATATCCTAATTAACAAAGGATATACTATTTTGTGTCAACATATATTTAAACAGTTTATCCTTCGGACTCTCTTAGGTTAGAAGAATATGTTAATAATGCAGCCCTTTCTCTTACGGCTGATTGGCACTTGAAGAGTGGAAACATGTTATTTCTTCTTCATGGATGAGTTACTTCCCCCTCTCACTGATTCACCAGATAAGCCCTCTTTTGTTAATTTGCTGTTTAGTCTGACTGACCTGCAGACTGGCTTGGCATTTGCTTCAACAAATCTTCTCTTGCTTCCGCTGGGCCCATGTAAGACTTCACCATGTCAGAAGACAGGATTTTTAAGGCAGCAGGATAAAGCAGTTTAAACTTTATATTCAAGGATCTACACAGTCTAATAATAGGTGCAAAACTTGTTTGCAGACACCTAGTTGGTAGCAAATAGTCCTGCTCAACAAATACTTTTCTCTCTGCTCATAAGCTTGTTACTAGGCTTCCAGAAGAGGGACAACATTTTTTTCTTTGGTTCATAGGTGAGTACTAGGCTAATGGCCCTGGAGCCAACACAAGCCTAGCCCGAGAACATACCCAGTCATCCTGTCGCCGGACGTTAGTTCTTTGTACCCCTACCGAGCAAGGATGTTGAGATGATCCCCAAGGTGAATTTCCTGTTACCCATTAACTCATCAAGATTTTTCTTGAAGAGGGCCAGTGAAGTGCTCTGCTTGACATGAATGGGGAGTTTATTCCAGAGTATGGGTAGTCTCTGTGTTAGGAACCTGTCCCTCCAGCAGGTTCTGTTTATTGTGGTGATGAGGTTGAGGTCCTTGAACCATGTGGTGCGGAGGGACTGGGTCTTTTTCAGATGAAGCATGTCTAGTAACACTGGGTCCGACATGACTTTGTATGCCAAGCAGAGATCACCTGTAAGTAGGCGATATGAGACAGAGTACAGCTGTAGTTTTTTGAGTCTGTGTAGGGCATGTGTTTGAGTCCTGGGATCCTCTTTGTGAGGAATTTCTGTGACCTCTCCAGTTGTTGCAGGTGTCTAATGATGTACATGCCAAATGGGGCATTGTACGCTATAACGGGTCTAATGAGGGATGAGTAGAGAGGGATTATGACCTCTTTCTTCCTAGATGAGAAACCCTTTGTAATAAGGTGTACCACATAGAAAGATTTTCTAACTACAGCTGCCACATGGTTGTCAAAGGAGAGGTTGCTATCCACTTGTGTCCCTAGATCTCTTACCACACCTTGGGAGTTGAGTGGGTTACCTTTGATGTGGTAGTTTGTGGGCACTGAGTTTTTCCCCGAAGAGGATGACAATGCACTTTTTGGCATTGAGCTTATGACCATGGTTCTGGCACTAGTCTTTGGTGTCAGTGAGGCCTTTTTGTAGGATGTCAATGTCAGCTTGAGAGTCAATAATGTCTCCCAGTTTGCAGTCATCTGCAAACTTGGTCAACCAGAGTCCTTTGGTGTTGGCCTGAACTTCAGAGAAGTATATACCAAACAGGAGAGGACCCAGGACCGATCTCTGTGGGATGCCACTTGTGACTGCCTGGTAGTCAGATTTGGAGTCCGCTACTTTCACTGTGTGGGTTCTGTCTGTGAGCCAGCTGGCAACCCATCTTATGATGTAGGGGTTGATGCCTAGGTTGGTGAGTCTGTCAATGATCCCTGAATGGGGGATAGTGTCGAAGGCCATGGCCAGATCGAGGTAGGCTGTATGGACTGCCTTGCCTTCATCGACCGCTCTGGTGACAGATTCGAAGAAGTCTAGCAGGTTGAGCAGACATGATCTGCCCTTCACAAACCCAAACTGTGAGGGATCCAGGGTTTGAAGGTTCCCAATATCCTTATTTATGAAGTCCGTAATGATGTGTTCCATGGCCTTGCAGATCAGGCTCATCAGGCTGATGGGGCATTAGTTTCCTGGGTCAGTAGTTACTCCCCCTTTGTGGAGAGGAATGACTGTAGTGGTGCACCATTCAGTGGGGACAAAGCCTAAAGTGAGGCTGTGGTTGAACAGGGCACTCAGGTGAGGTGCCAGTTCCCTTTGTAATTTTTGTAGCATGCAGCCAGGTATATTATCAGGTCTCATGGAAGCTGTATTTTTGGCTTTGGATAGTGCAGCTTCTATCTGAGCAGCTGTGATGACATTAGGGATTTGGCATTCCTTGGGTATTGGGATGGGCCCTTTTGGGAGTGAGGGGGGGGGGGTAAAGTTAGCACTAAACCTGTCTGCCAAGATGCAATATCTATTGGTTCAGTATAAGTGGTATTCCAAAAATGATAGCCAGCACCATAGAACACTATTTATTCTTTACAATGAAAAGTGTGAATACAGAATCATACCGGTTTCGGCATATAGCCTTCTTCAGTGATACCATAACATTCTATTCACTGACTATATATAGTCAGAAAACTCATTGATTATGCAAATTGATGAAAGTTCATTTAAAGTTGCAGTATACAATTTCAAATTGGGCCGATATATACCCCCAGTTTTACATATATAGAAATTAATAAAGGAACACAATCATCCAGTATATAGGACCACATATTTTTGTTGTTATTAATACCAAAACGATTTTTTATAAATGTTCATTTAAGCCTGGATAAAATAATCCACCTAATCTGATAATCCATGCTTTTTCTTTGTGATTCAACAAATCATGCCAACCAGACTTGTCACTATTATCCTCCCTAATGACATCAATAATCTGAAAATAAAATTTGGCATTAGTATGGATCAAAGTATGTTTGTATAAGGCACTAGTACAATGTTTATTTCTAACATTACTCAAATGTTCAGATATCCTGATTCTGAACGGTCTGGATGTTTGACCTATATAAAAAGCTAAACAGGAAAAGGTCACAAAATAGATAACCCAACTGGTTCCACAGGTACCAAAACATCTAATATCAAAAATGTTTGTAACATTTTTACTGGAAAATTCTTTAGACTTCTTAATATGAACACAAAAAGAACAGCGACCACATGGGAAACAACCCCTTAATTCAATTCCTGACAATGTACGCTGTATCCCTCCAACATTTTGTTTTCTACCTCTCTTATACCAATTAAAGTAAGAGCCTAATGTACAACCTCTCCTATAGGAAAACAAGCATTCCTGGGGTAGAATGTCAGTAAGCTTGGGGTTCGTCATCAAAATGTTCCAACTGTTATTGATCACTCTTTTGATGACATTAATGTTTCTGCCAAATGTTGTAATAAATCTAATTGGTGTCACAGTAGAGATGTTTTTGTCCTTATATTTCAATAAATCCTCACGATTAAACTGTTGCACCCACTTGGAGGCTGAAACAACATCCCCATATTTATATCCCCTAGCAAGAAATCTCTTCTTAAGGTCCTGCTGAAAAAATTCATAGTTGTCCTTATTAGAACAAATCCTTCTGATTCTTAAAAATTGGGACTTGGGGATATTTTGAAAAATATGTTTGGGATGTAAACTACTAGCATCCAATAACATATTATATTGGGGATATTTTCTAAAGACTTTTGAGTCTAAAGTGTGGTCACTGCTTCTGTTCACACAAACATCCAAGTATTGAATTTGATGGTATTGCACATTGAGAGTAAATTCAATCCCCCAAACATTGTCATTAAGATACTGAACAAATTCTAACAAATATTCTTGATCACATCTCCAAAAAACCAACAATCATCTAGGTACCTTCGCCATATATCCAATTCCTCTCTATATATATATATATATATATATATATATATATATATATATTGTGAGATTTATCATAAATGAGATATTCTTCTAAATATCCCATGAAGAGGTCGGCATATATAGGGGCAAAAGAAGCCCCCATGGCTGTACCTTTAACCTGCAGATAGCATTGTTGATGAAAATAAAACACATTCTTAGTTAATACATGCTCCACCATACAAATAATTAAGGTATTCAAACCAGGTGGGTAAAGATTGCTTCTTTTCAACCAATATTCTACTGCCTGCAGCCCAGCCCAGTGTGGGATATTAGTATATAATGACTTAACGTCAAGTGTACACATCAACCAACTGGGCTCTAATTGGGAATCCGTGATGATTTGTAAAAACTCTGTAGTGTCTTTTAACCTAGATCTAACTAATGTCAATAAAGGCTTGAGATGTAAAGTCAAAAATTCTGAAAGTGGTTCTGTTAACGATCCTCGACCTGAAACTATAGGTCTACCTGGAGGTTTCAGTAAATCCTTGTGAATTTTTGACAATAAGTAAAAAAATTGTTTACTTGGGTTGGCCACTGTTAATTGCATCTTGATGTTATCAATAATTCCTACCTCAACCGCTTCTCCCAAAAATTTATCAATTTGTTGTTTAAACATATCAGTGGGATCTAAAGGCATCCGCATATAATGTTGTTTATTATTAAGTTGAGTATATGCCTCAGCCATATACTGTTCTGAGTCCATTATAACCACAACACTCCCTTTGTCTGCTGAAGTAATGACAATGTTTGGGTTAGTCCTTAAACTCTCAATGGCCTGAATTTCTAGATCAGATAAATTATTGTTAAGCATAGATGTCTCTTCCTGTTTAAAATGTATATCCTTGATCACCTTTTCTTGAAAAATTGCCACATATTTATCCATCGGTGGCTGAAAAGTGGATTTATAAAACTGAAAACCAGTAGATCTTTGTGAGTTATCTGTGTTTCCAAAGAACAATTTTAAAATAAGTGATCTACAAAAAGTCAAAACATCCTGTACAAAGCTATATTCGTTAACAAAAAAAACAGGAACAAAGGATAGCCCTTTATTGAGTATTTTTAATTGTGTATCATTCAAAGACACAGACGAAATATTGTGAACATTTGAATATACATCTATTTCTGAGTTAGAACATCCAGTAACATTTCCAAGTTCTTTACCGTGTCTATGTTTGTGTTTTCTACCCCCCCTGTGTCTCTTAATTCTAAAGGGCAGTCCATGTTTTTTGTTCTCTTATATGCTGGGGACTCCTGACTGGAAACATGTTCATGTTCGGTAGTTGAAGATTCCTCCCCTGAGGTGCTGCTAAAATCAGTCTTAGATCTTTTTAATATAGACCTAGGTCTCTTTTTCCTAAATTTTGTGGGTAAGGACTCCCCTTCTCTAAATCTGACATATTTTTTGATGCCAAAGGGCTTTCCTTCCGCATAATCTGTGACATCCCTTTGAAATTTGTGTATCTTTTTTTCTTTTAAACCTTGTTCCAATACCAATAAATCCTTGGAAAGTTTAGTTAAACAGGATTTATAAATCATCTGTCCCTCAAAGGATTTAATATTGTCACATAATGTATTGACCTGTATAGTATTAGCATCAATACTTCTCTCATAAAAAGAGATAAGAATATCTACAAATAACATAGTTGCTGTATGTTGAGCCTTAACCCATTCATCATTTAGCTGTTCATCTGGACCATTCACAAATGGTTGGAGTTTAAATCTAAGGCCCCTAGGAGTAATATTTTTAGCCTTATAGGCTTTAAATAGCTTAAGATTCCATACATTGCTTCTCAGTTGTGACATACTTTTGGTTATTTTAAAAAAAATAACTCCCTACAATGATCCTCTGGGTCCTTAGCCCTCTCATTATCGAGAAAAATACCCTCCTTCTGAATTCCAAAAATTTGAACATCATCTTTGTCTTGGGACAAACCCTTCAAAATGGTTGTCAGATCCATTTCCATCCAATATTATGCCAAATCTTTAAATCAAAAATCAGTTTACCAACACCAAAACCCAAGCTGTCAATACATAAAAAATCAACCCTACCAATACATAAATATATAAATTGACCATCCAATGGTTAAAAAACTCCAGCACCAACCACATTATATCAATAAACCATATAAAGTGGCCCCATCCACAAGCAGACTGATATTGTTCCACATGTGCAATAAACGCCCAGCGTCGCTAGAATGAAATTAACATTATATAACTCACAATATATTTGTATAAAGTACTGTTTCAAAGAACACCAACTATAGTAGTTTGGATAACTGACAATAAACATCCCAGCGTCGTCAGATATCCTATAAGACTCTTAGCTGCCGGTTCCGTTTAGGCCCAAACTCATCCAAGGTGCATGGCCCTTTCAACCACAGGTGGCCTCAAAAGTATATATAAACAAATATATAAAAAAGCCAATTCCCTAAAATGAAAATATATGTATAAATGACAGCTATGGCTGTGATGTTACATAAACCTAAATATCAAAATTAAATACATATTGACGTGCTATTGGAAGGAATTCTAACAATCAAAACCAAATATAAATTCTTACAAAATCAAACTTGTTCCAAAGCAAAGTTTGTTCTTATAATGATATAAAAGCCCAAAATGTTGGTAAATATCCTGGATAATTAAATTTCAGTGGAAGGTATTCCCAAAGGGAAAAAAATTCCTTTACTCCAAACAGTCATCCAAAAAGATTTTTTGGTTAAGGAAATAACAAAACTTACAAAGCATCTGAAGATGGCCACATATTAATGTTATGCCATAAATGGTCTATTAAATTGCAAACATACGTTTCAAATAACCTAAAAAAGTTATAATGTTTATATGTTATCCAACAAATAAAATAACCATAGGCGACAGCTTCAAACATTATCCCCTTTCACAAACTAAACAATAAACTAAAAATAATGGTTTCATTACAAAATACCAAAAATTTTTGTTGAAAATATTGAGCAGTATATTACACAATGGCGACAGCATGAAACACTATCCCCTTTTGCAAACTAAGGTTATCTGCTCAAAATTGTTGAATGAATATTAGTCCCAACATCCAATTGCTTTGAAAAACATTTAAGCTTCACCAGGCTGTAAAGCAGTTCACACTATTTGCCCAAACATAAGTCCATGTATTCATTTCAGAGCCCTTAGCAAAAACGAGAAACAGGAAACACCCCCACAGACATCGCACCTGAAATTAGTCCAACAGCCAAAAAAATATGTCCAAAAAAAACTGGTTGTAATAAAATGTTGATGTACAGAAAGTCCTTCTGTTTATGGATTCCAAATTCCAAATGTTGGAGGGAATTGAATTAAGGGGTTGTTTCCCATGTGGTCACTGTTCTTTTTGTGTTCATATAAGTCTAAAGAATTTTCCAGTAAAAATGTTACAACAATTTTTGATATTAGATGTTTTGGTACCTGTGGAACCAGTTGGGTTATTTATTTAGTGACCTGTTCCTGTTTAGCTTTTTATATAGGTCAAACATCCAGACCGTTCAGAATCAGGATATCTGAACATTTGAGTAATGTTAGAAATAAACATTGTACTAGTGCCTTATACAAACATACTTTGATCCATACTAATGCCAAATTTTATTTTCAGATTATTGATGTCATTAGGGGGGATGATAGTGACAAGTCTGGTTGGCATGATTTATTGAATCACAAAGAAAAAGCATGGATTATCAGATTAGGTGGATTATTTTATCCAGGCTTAAAAGAACATTTATAAAAAATCATTTTGGTATTAATAACAACAAAACTATGTGGTCCTATATACTGGATGATTGTGTTCCTTTATTAATTTCTATATATGTAAAACTGGGGGTATATATCGGCCCAATTTGAAATTGTATACTGCAACTTTAAATGAACTTTCATCAATTTGCATAATCAATGAGTTTTCTGACTATATATAGTCAGTGAATAGAATGTTATGGTATCACTGAAGAAGGCTATATGCCGAAACCGGTATGATTCTGTATTCACACTTTTCATTGTAAAGAATAAATTGTGTTCTATGGTGCTGGCTATCGTTTTTGGAATATTACTGAAGTTTTTTTTGGCCGTTGCACCAGCCCTGCATGCGAGGTTTCTTGTGGTGTTTCAGTATAAGTGCTGCCATTGTGCAGTAGCTCAAAGCACCCTTGCACATTGTTATGCAGGTTCTTGACATAACTAAAGAATGCCTTGTGGTTATCTTTAGCATCTGCTGCAATTTTGTTTTCATAACTAGCTTTGGAGGCTTTGATGAGGGATCTCACTTTTTTGCTGAGACTTACAAGGGAATTTTTCCAGTCTTTGGATTTTACCCTTTTCTGCAACAGTTTTTTTCTTCAGTTGTAGAGTTTGTTAATGGCAGAGAACCACCAGATTGGTTTCCTTTTTTGGAGGACATGACCTTGGTTCTGTTAGGTATGGCCTGATCCATGCACTTGTGTAAATGCTCATACAGTGCCTTGGTGTAATATTTCTGCGGCCATACATCCTTCCCTTGTTTGCATGGGTGATGTGAAGTTTGACACTTCTGTCTTCAAAAGCACAAAATTGGCTTTAGAAAAGTTTATCACTGTGGTTTCCTTCATGGGGGGGTGCTGGTGAGATTTGTATATTGACTGTGATTAATTTATGGTTAGATCTGACCAGGGACGAGTTGATCGCTGGTGTAGAATGGTGGTCTCCCATGTTTGTGATGACTAGATCAAGAATGTTTCTGCCTCTGGTGTGGGTGAGAATGAGTTGGTCCAGGGCGTTGGAGTTAATGAATTCCAGAAAACGTTGGGCAAATGAGTTGGAGCAGGAGTAATTTTCCCAGCTAATGGAGGGATAGTTAAACTCTCTCAGTATAAGGGTACTGGGTTGAACCTTGATGCTTTCCAGAGTGTTCAGAAATGTGGAGTGGGAGTCTTGGGACATTGTGGGGGATCTATAACAGGCTACAACCTGGATTGCTGTTTTATCCAGTGTTAGTTGTACCTGTAGTATCTCTGTTGCATTATGTTGGGCCACCAGTCTGGAGGTGTGCATGTCCTTTATGAAGATGGATACGCCACCTCCTTTAGGGCTTTGGTCCACACCTCCTTTGGGGCTTCGGTCCAGGTTTGGGAGTCGGAAGGTGTGATATGCTGTGTAGCCTGGTAGCGCTGGGGTGCTCCCTGGAGCCTTGAACCAGGTCTCTGTTACTGCAAAGAGGTCAATGTTCTCCAGTTTTAGGAGAGACTTGAGTGAGTGCATTTTGAGATTTAGGCTTCTAGCATTGAGTAGCATTACCTTCAGGTTGCTTTTGTTTGCAGTTGTTATGGTGGTGATTTTGTCTTCAGGGCATTGCCTAAAAAAGGCACTATAGGGGTGGCAAGAGCCTAAATCTCCCACCTCCCAGGGGTGACAAATGCAGGCCATCTCTGGCAAAGCATCGAAGTCTGTTTATCATGTCATCCTAGGCAGACAGATACCGGATCCCCTTTGAATGACACCAGAAACTTAGCCAATTGTTGAAGTCAATCATTTTCTGCTTGTACTGTGGTATCATTCTAGGTGGCGGTAGTATGCTATTCAGGGATCGGGTCATACCTGCCTGGGCTACAAGATCCGAGAGCTCCTCCATGTCTCTCTTCATGTAGTCCAGGGAGGTATGTCTTAGCTCGTTCACACCAACATGGACAATGACCAAGTCATACTTGTACTTGTTGTGGAGAGACCCAAGTGCATGCATTATGTGGTGGATCCTGGCACCCGACAGGCAGCTGACTGTAAATTTCTCCTTATTTAATCTAGTGAGTGGGACGTCAATGTGCCTTACTATAGAGTCACCAATGATTACTGTATTGGGTAGACTGTATTGCCATAGGGGCTAAGGTTGAGTAGCACACTGTTTATGTGGGTTATGTGTCATGGGGGTTGTGTTTGGCTGAGATGGTTGCTTGCATTTCTGCCTCTGAGGTCTTTGCTGTTTGGGCAGATTTGTATTGAGAACCTCAGTGAAAGTGGATGAGTTCTGTGTTACTATGTGGGAGGTGAGGTGGTCTGTGATCTGGTGAGCTATGTGGTTTATGAGGTGTGGAATCTGTGTTTACCTTCTCCTCTTGACTGACTAGCCCAGTCTTGGTTTGCGAGAGTGTGGCTTCCAGTTTGGTTATGTACGTGCATCTCACACAATTAGATGTGTTAGTAGGTAGGAGGAGAGGGGAGTCTGTGTACATGAGGCAGTTGCTACATTGCCTCAGGATGCCCAAGTTCACCAGGTCAATAGGAGAAAGTGTAAGGGAAATGACCTTTGGACATGCCTGGATAGGTGCCTAGTATTTAAGTACTGTATCTGTTATGCAAGTACTGCAGCTGTTATGCTTCTTTATAAGTACTAAAGCTGTTTCTGTTAGTGCTATTAGCAGTTTGTGCTACTGCAATGATACATGCAAGAGGTTCTGAGCAAGCATTGGGTTTAAAGGTCTGATTTCAGTACTCAGAGATGAAAGCTAGCAAAATCTATGGGAAAATTTAAGGCACTGGTAATAGTTTACCCTAGTTTAGCGGTGCTGAGCGACATGCAAATCTGTGCAAACATGGGTTTTAAAGTCAGAAAGTTGAAAGGGATAGAAGCAGCCCAAAATGGCCAATAAAAAACAATTCCTGAGCTAAAACCACACTTCTTAGCAATACATAGGCTACTCAGAGCTTACCACTCTCACTGATAAGCAGAAAGACTTCCTTCTATCTCTGCAAGGTCTGGACAACTCAAAACACCAAATACAGTCCTGGAATCAGCAAATCTGAGATCTGGGCTATTATAGTTAGAGAAAAGGCAGGAAACGAGCAAGTAGATAGGATTTTTTTGTTTGTTTTTTTTAGCTACAAAAAAAGAAATGCAGTAAAAAAATACACTTATAAGACTCTAAAAGATTAGCGCACTTGAGTGTGAAGCCTGTATCAGTAAATGCAGCTGAAAAAAGTGATTTCTAAAAGTGCAATACAAAAAACAAGCAGACAACAGTTAAATTAAATAATAAAGCTTGTAAAACAGCTGTAAAGAAGTGCGGGAAGGCAAAATCAAGCTCAGAAAGCAAGAACGGGTACTTATAATCAAGAAAAGTCTCTCTCTGTTTTCTTTCTGCTGCTGCAGTACTCTGCATAACCCCCAAACAGGATCTGCTGAGGTAAAATAAGCCAAAACCTGCACAAACATGGGTTTCTAGGTCAGAAAGTTGAAAGAGATAGAAGAAGCCCAAAATGTTCAATGAAAACCAATTTCTGAGCTGGAAACCCTTCCTCTTAGCAATAGATGGGCTGCTCAGAGCTTATCACTCTCACTGATAAGCAGAAACACTTCCTTCTGTCTCTGCAAGGTCTGAAAAACTCAGAACACCAAATACAGTCCTGGAATCAGCAAATCTGAGACCCAGACTATTCTAGTTAGAGAAAAGGTGGTAAACGAGCAAGTAAATAGGACTTTTTTTTTTTTTTTGCTTTTTAGTTACAAAAACAGAAATGCAGAAAAAAAATACTCTTATAAGATGTTAAAAGGCAAGCACACTTGAGTGTGAAGCCTGTATCAGTAAATGCAGTTGAAAAAAAATATTTTTTAAAAGGGAAGTACAAAAAACAAGCAGACAACAGTTAAATTAAATAATGAAGCTTGTAAAACAGCTGTAAAGAAGTGCAGGAAGGCAAAATCAAGCTCAGAAAGCAACAATGGGTACTTATAATCAAGAAAAGTCTCTCTCTTTTCTTTCTGCAGCTGTAGTACTCTGCAGGATACCCAAACAGGATCCGCTGAGGTAAAACAAGCCAAAAGTCGAGCAAACATGGGTTTTTATATCAGCAAGTTGAAAGGGATAGAAGCAGCCCAAAACGGCCAAAAAATCCAATTCCTGAGCTGGAAACCATTCCTCTTAGTGATAGATAAGCTGCTCAGAGCTTACCACTCCCACTGATAAGCAGAAAGACTTCCTTCTATCCCTGCAAGGTCTGGATGACTCAGAAGACCAAATACAGTTCTAGAATCAGCATATTTGAGATCCGGACTATTCTACTTAGAGAAAAGGTGGGAAACGAGCAAGTAGATAGGATGTTTTTTGTTCTTTTGTTTTGTTTAGCTACAAAAAAAGAAAGACAGTAAAAAAATACACTTATAAAACTCTAAAAGGCTAGTGCACTTGAGTGTGAAGCCTGTATCAATAAATGCAGTTGAAAAAAATGATTTTTAAAAGTGCAGTACAAACAATAAGCAGACAACAGTGAAATTAAATAATGAAGCTTGTAAATGGCTGTAAAGAAGTGTGGCAAGGCAAAATCAAGCTCAGAAAACAAAAATGGGTACTTATAATAAAGAAAGTCTCTCTCTCTCTCTTCTTTCTGCTGCTGTAGTACTCTGCAGGATGCCCAAACAGGACCCTCTGAGGTAAAACAAGCGAAAACCCTTGCAAACATGTTTTCTTAAGTCAGAAAGTTGAAAGGCATAGAAGCAGCCCAAAACGGCCAATAAAAAAACAGTTCCTGAGCTGGAAACCACTCCTATTAACAATAGATAGGCTGCTCAGAGCTTACCAATCCCACTTGTGTCTTTCGGCTTTTCCCGGTTAGGGGTCGCCACAGCGGAACTCCGGTCCGCTAATGATTGGCAGTAGATTTTTACGTGCCGAGTTGCCGGCCCTGACACACAACCTTCAACGAAGGTATGCCCATTCACGCATGTCTCCATACAGAGGACGCTCTAGCTGAGAATCGAACAGGACAACATCTTACTGTGAGGCGACAACACTACCGCAGCACCACCATCGCAGTCTAGCTTACCAATCCCACTGATAAGCAGAAAGACTTCCTTCTATCTCTGCAACGTCTGGACAACTCAGAACACTAAATGCAATCCTGGAATCAGTAAATCTGAGATACGGACAATTCTAGTTAGAGAAAAGGTGGGAAATGAGCAAGTAGATAGGATTTTTTTTTGTTTTGTTTTTTTTAGTTACAAAAACAGAAATGCAGTAAAAAAATGCACTTATAAGACTATAAAAGGCTAGCGGACATGAGTGTGAAGCCTGAATCAGTAAATACAGTTGAAAAAATGATTTTTAAAAGTGCAGTACAAAAAAGAAGCAGACAACAGTTAAATTAAATAATGAAGCTTGTGAAATGGCTGTAAAAAAGTGCAGTAAGGCAAAATCAAACTCAGAAAGCAAAAGCGGGTACTTGTAATCAAGGAAAGTCTCTCTTCTTTCTGCAGCTGTAGTACTCTGCCTGATGCCCTAACAGGATCCACTGAGGTAAAACAAACCAAAACCCACACAAACATGGGTTTTTAAGTCACAAATTTGAAAGGGATAGACGCAGCCCAAAACGGCCAATAAAAGTCAGTTCCTGAGCTGGAAACCACTCCTCTTAGTGATAGATATCTGCTCAGAGCTTACCACTCCCACTAATAAGCAGAAAGACCTCCTTCTATCTCTGCAAGGTCTGGACAATTCAGAACACCAAATACAGTCCTGGAATTAGCAAATCTGAGATCTGGACTATTCTAGTTAGAGAAAAGGTAGAAAACAAGCAAGTAGATAGGACTTTTTTTCTTTTTTTGTATTTTTAGTTACAAAACCAGAAAGGCAGTAAAAATACACTTATAAGACTCTAAAAGGCTATGGCACTTGCGTGTGAAGCCTGTATCAGTAAATGCAGTTGAAAAAAATTATTTTTAAAAGTGCAGTACAAAAAATAAGCAGACAACAGTTAAATTAAATAATCAGCTTGTAAAACGGCTGTAAAGAAGTGTGGCAAGGCAAACTCGAGCTCAGAAAGCAAAAATGGGTACTTATAATCAAGAAAAGTCTTTCTCTCTCTTCTTTCTGCTGCTGCAGTGCTCTGCAGGATGCCCAAACATAATCATCTGAGGTAAAACAAGCCAAAACCCTCGCAAACATGTTTTTTTAAGTCAGAAAGTTGAAATTGATAGAAATAGACGAAAACGGCCAATAAAAAAATTTTCTGAGCTGGAAACCACTCCTATTAGCAATAGATAGGCTACTCAGAGCTTACCAATCCCACTGATAAGCAGAAAGACTTCCTTCTATCTCTGCAAGGTCTGGACAACTGAGAACACCAAATACAATCCTGGAATCAGTAAATCTGAGATTCAGACAATTCTAGTTAGAGAAAAGGTGGGAAATGAGCAAGCAGATAGGATTTTTTTTTTGTTTTGTTTTTTTAGTTACAAAAGCAGAACTGCAGTAAAAAAATGCACTTATAAGACTATAAAAGGCTAGCGCACTTGAGTGTGAAGCCTGTATCAGTAAATGCAGTTGAAAAAATTATTTTTAAAAGTGCAGTACAAAAAAGAAGCAGACAACACTTAACTTAAATAATGAATTTTGTAAAACGGCTGAAAATAAGTGCGGAAAGGCAAAATCAAGCTCAGAAAGCAAAAATGGGTACTTATAATCAAGAAAAGTCTCTCTTTCTTCTTTCTGCTACTATGGTACTCTGCAGGAAGCCCAAATAGGATCCACTGAGGTAAAACAAGCCAAACTCCAAGCAAACATGGGTTTTTAAGTCAGAAATTTGAAAGGGAAAGAAGTAGCCCAAAACGGCCAATAAAAAACTATTTCTGACCTGGAAACCACTCCTATACATAGTTTGCTCAGAGCTGATCACTCCCACCGATAAGCAGAAAGACTTCCCTCTATCTCTACCAGATCTGGACAATTCAGAAAACCAAATACACTCCTGGAATCAGCAAATCTAAGATCTGGATTATTCTAGTTAGAGAAAAGGTGGGAAACAAGAGAGTAGCTAGGTTTTTTTGTTATTTGTTTTTTTTTTTACTTACAAAAACAGAAATGCAGTAATAAACACACTTATATGACTCTAAAAGGCTAGCTCACTTGACTTTCAAGCTTGTATCAGTAAGTGCAGTTGAAAAAAATTATTCTTAAAAGTGCAGTAAAAATATAAGCATACAACAGTTAAATTAAATAATGAAGCTTGTAAAATGGCTGTAAAGAAGTGCAGCAAGGCAAAATCAAGCTCAGCAAGCACAAATGGGTACTTATAATAAAGAAAAGTCTCTCTCTCTTTTTTCTGCTGCTGTAGTACTCTGCAGGGCGCCCAAACAGGATCCACTAAGGTAAAACAAGACAAAACCCACAGAAACATGGGGTTTAAGTCAGAAAGTTTAAAGGGATAGAAGCAGCCCAAAACAGCCAATAAAAAATAGTTCTGGAGCTAGAAACCACACCTATTAGAGATACATAGGCTACTCAGTGCTTACCACTCCCACTGATAAGCAGAAAGACTTCCTTCTATCTCTGCAAGATCTGGACAACTCAGAACACCAAACACAGTCCTGGAATCAGGAAATCTGAGATCCGGACTATTCTAGTTAGAGAAAAGGTGGGAAATGAGCAAGTAGATAGGATTTTTTTTTTATTTTTTAGTTACAAAAACAGAAATGCAGTAAAAACAATGCACTTATAAGACTCTAAAAGGAAAGCACACTTGAGTGTGAAGCCTGTATCTGTAAATACAGTTGAAAAAAACAATTTTTAAAACTGCAGTACAAAAACTAAGCAGACAACAGTTAAATTAAATAATGAAGCTTGTGAAACGGCTGTAAAAAAGTGCAGTAAGGCAAAATCAAGCTCAGAAAGCAAAAGTGGGTACCTGTAATCAAGAAAAGTCTGTCTTCTTTCTGCAGCTGTAGTATTCTGCCTGATGCCCTAACAGGATCCACTGAGGTAAAACAAACCAAAACCCACACAAACATGGGTTTTTAAGTCACAAAACTGAAAAGGATAGAAGTAGCCCAAAACGGCCAATAAAAGCCAGTTCCAGAGCTGGAAACCACTCCTCTTAGTGATAGATATGCTGCTCAGAGCTTACTACTCCCACTGATAAGCAGAAAGACCTCCTTCTATCTCTGGAAGGTCTGGACAACTCAGAAAATCAAATACACTCCTGGAATCAGCAAATCTAAGATCTGGATTACTCTAGTTAGAGAAAAGGCGGGAAACGAGCAAGTAGCTAGTTTTTTTGTTATTTGTTTTTTTTTTTACTTACAAAAACAGAAATGCAGTAATAAATACATCTATATGACTCTAAAAGGCTAGCTCACTTGACTTTGAAGCCTGTATCAGTAAGTGCAGTTGAAAAAAATGATTCTTAAAAGTGCAGTACAAAAAATAAGCATACAACAGTTAAATTAAATAATGAAGCTTGTAAAATGGCTGTAAAGAAGTGCAGCAAGGCAAAATCAAGCACAGAAAGCAAAAACGGGTACTTATAATAAAGAAAAGTCTCTCCCTCTCTCTCTTTTTTCTGCTGCTGTAGTACTCTGCAGGGCACCCAAACAGGATCCACTAAGGTAAAACAAGCCAAAACCCGCAGAAACATGGGTTTTTAAGTCAGAAAGTTTAAAGGGATAGAAGCAGCCCAAAACAGCCAATAAAAAATAGTTCTGGAGCTGGAAACCACTCCTATTAGAGATACATAGGCTGCTCAGTGCTTACCACTCCCACTGATAAGCAGAACGACTTCCTTCTATCTCTGCAAGATCTGGACAACTCAGAACACCAAACACAGTGCTGGAATCAGGAAATCTGAGATCCGGACTATTCTAGTTAGAGAAAAGGTGAGAAATGAGCAAGTAGATAGGATTTTTTTTTAATTTTTTAGTTACAAAAACAGAAATGCAGTAAAAACAATGCACTTATAAGACTCTAAAAGGAAAGCGCACTTGAGTGTGAAGCCTGTATCTGTAAATGCAGTTGAAAAAAACAATTTTTAAAACTGCAGTACAAAAAATAAGCAGACAACAGTTAAATTAAATAATGAAGCTTGTGAAACGGCTGTAAAAAAGTGCAGTAAGGCAAAATCAAACTCAGAAAGCAAAAACGGGTACCTGTAATCAACAAAAGTCTGTCTTCTTTCTGCAGCTGTAGTACTCTGCCTGATGCCCTAACAGGATCCACTGAGGTAAAACAAACCAAAACCCACACAAACATGGGTTTTTAAGTCACAAAATTGAAAGGGATAGAAGCAGCCCAAAACAGCCAATAAAAACCAAAACCTGAGGTGGAAACCACTTCTCTTAGTGATAGATATGCTGCTCAGAGCTTACCACTCCCACTGATATGCAGAAAGACCTCCTTCTATCTCTGCAAGGTCTGGACAACTCAGAACACCAAATACAGTCCTGGAATTAGCAAATCTGAGATCAGGACTATTCTAGTTAGAGAAAAGGTAGGAAACAAGCAAATAGATAGGACTTTTTTTCTTTTTTTGTATTTTTAGTTACAAAACCAGAAAGGCACTAAAAATACGCTTATAAGACTCTAAAAGGCTAGGGCACTTGAGTGTGAAGCCTGTATCAGTAAAGGCAGTTGAAAAAAATATTTTTAAAAGTGTAGTACAATAAATAAGCAAACAACAGTTAAATTAAATAATCAGCTTGTAAAACGGCTGTAAATAAGTGTGGCAAGGCAAACTCAAGCTCAGAAAGCAAAAATGGGTACTTATAATCAAGAAAAGTCTTTCTTTCCCTTCTTTCTGCTGCTGCAGTGCTCTGCAGGATGCCCAAACAGTATCCTCTGAGGTAAAACAAGCCAAAACCCTCACAAACATGCTTTTTTAAGTCAGAAAGTTGAAAGGGATAGAAGCAGACCAAAACGGCCAATAAAAAAAATTCCTGAGCTGGAAACCACTCCAATTAGCAATAGATAGGCTACTCAGAGCTTACCACTCCCACTAATAAGCAGAAAGACTTCCTTCTATCTCTGCAAGGTCTGGAACACTCAGAACACCAAATACACTCCTGGAATCAGTAAATCTGAGATTCAGATGATTCTAATTAGAGAAAAGGTGGGAAATGAGCAAGTAGATAGGATTTTTTTTGTTTTGTTTTTTTAGTTACAAAAGCAGAACTGAAGTAGAAAAATGCACTTATAAGACTATAAAAGGCTAGCGCACTTGAGTGTGAAGCCAGTATCAGTAAATGCAGTTGAAAAAATTATTTTTAAAAGTGCAGTACAAAAAAGAAGCAGACAACACTTAACTTAAATAATGAATTTTGTAAAACGGCTGAAAAGAAGTGCGGAAAGGCAAAATCAAGCTCAGAAAGCAAAATGGGTACTTATAAATCAAGAAAAGTCTCTCTCTCTTCTTTCTGCTACTGTGGTACTCTGCAGGAAGCCCAAATAGGATCCACTGAGGTAAAACAAGCCAAGCTCCAAGCAAACATGGGTTTTTAAGTCAGAAATTTGAAAGGGAAAGAAGTAGCCCAAAAATGGCCAATAAAAAACAATTCCTGACCTGGAAACCACTCCTATTAGCAATACATAGGTTGCTCAGAGCTTACCACTCCCACTGATAAGCAGAAAGACTTCCTTCTATCTCTGCCAGATCTGGACAACTCAGAAAACCAAATACACTCCTGGAATCAGCAAATCTAAGATCTGGATTATTCCAGTTAGAGAAAAGGTGGGAAACGAGCAAGTAGCTAGGTTTTTTTTTTTACTTACAAAAACCGAAATGCAGTAATAAATACACTTATATGACTCTAAAAGGCTAGCTCACTTGACTTTGAAGCCTGGATCAGTAAATGCAGTTGAAAAAAAGTATTCTTAAAAGTGCAGTACAAAAATAAGCATAAAACAGTTAAATTAAATAATGAGGCTTGTAGAACAGCTGTAAAGAAGTGCAGCAAGGCAAAATCAAGCTCAGAAAGCAAAAATGGGTACTTATAATAAAGAAAAGTCTCTCTCTTTTTTCTGCTGCTGTAGTACTCTGCAGGGCGCCCAAACAGGATCCACAAAGGTAAAACAAGCCAAAACCCGCAGAAACATGGGTTTTTAAGTCAGAAAGTTGAAAGGGATAGAAGCAGCCCAAAACAGCCAATAAAAAATAGTTCTGGAGCTGGAAACCACTCCTATTAGAGATACATAGGCTGCTCAGTGCTTACCACTCCCACTGATAAGCAGAAAGACTTCCTTCTATCTCTGCAAGATCTGGACAACTCATCACACCAAACACAGTCCTGGAATCAGGAAATCTGAGATACGGACTATTCTCGTTAGAGAAAAGGTGGGAAATGAGCAAGTAGATAGGATTTTTTTTTATTTTTTAGTTACAAAAACAGAAATGCAGTAAAAACAATGCACTTATAAGACTCTAAAAGGAAAGCACACTTGAGTTTGAAGCATGTATCTGTAAATGCAGTAGAAAAAAACAATTTTTAAAACTGCAGTACAAAAAATAAACGGACAACAGTTAAATTAAATAATGAAGCTTGTGAAACGGCTGTAAAAAAGTGCAGTAAGGCAAAATCAAGCTCAGAAAACAAAAGCGGGTACCTTTTTAAGTCAGAAAGTTGAAAGGGATAGAAGCAGCCCAAAACGGCTAATAAAAAAATTCCTGAGCTGGAAACCACTCCTATTAACAATAGATAGGCTACTCAGAGCTTACCAATCCCACTGATAAGCAGAAAGACTTCCTTCTATCTCTGTAAGGTCTGGACAACTCAGAACACCAAATACAATCCTGGAATCAGTAAATCTGAGATTCAGACTAATCTAGTTAGAGAAAAGGTGGGAAATGAGCAAGTAGATCGGATTTTTTTTTTTGTTTTGTTTTTTTAGTTACAAAAGCAGAACTGAAGTAAAAAAATGCACTTATAAGACTATAAAAGGCTAGCGCACTTGAGTGTGAAGCCTGTATCAGTAAATGCAGTTGAAAAAATGATTTTTAAAAGTGCAGTACAAAAAAGAAGCAACAACACTTAAATAATGAATTTTGTAAAACGGCTGAAAAGAAGTGTGGAAAGGCAAAATCAAGCTCAGAAAGCAAAAATGGGTACTTATAATCAAGAAAAGTCTCTCTTTCTTCTTTCTGCTGCTGTGGTACTCTGCAGGAAGCCCAAATAGGATCCACTGAGGTAAAACAAGCCAAGCCCCAAGCAAACATGGGTTTTTAAGTCAGAAATTTGAAAGGGAAAGAAGTAGCCCAAAACGGCCAATAAAAAACAATTCCTGACCTGGAAACCACTCCTATTAGCAATACATAGGCTGCTCAGAGCTTACCACTCCCACTGATAAGCAGAAAGACTTCCTTCTACCTCTGCCAGATCTGGACAACTCAGAAAACCAAATACACTCCTGGAATCAGCAAATCTAAGTTCTGGATTATTCTAGTTAGAAAAAGTCGGAAAATGAGCAAGTAGCTAGGTTTTTTGTTATTTGTTTTTTTTTTACTTACAAAAACAGAAATGCAGTAATAAATACACTTATATGACTCTAAAAGGCTAGCTAGCTCACTTGACTTTGAAGCCTGTATCAGTAAGTGCAGTTGAAAAAAATTATTCTTAAAAGTGCAGTACAAAAAATAAGCATACAACAGTTAAATTAAATAATGAAGCTTGTAAAATGGCTGTAAAGAAGTGCAGCAAGGCAAAATAAAGCTCAGAAAGCAAAAACGGGTACTTATAATAAAGAAAAGTCGCCCTCTCTCTCTCTCTTTTTTCTGCTGCTGTAGTACTCTGCAGGGCACCCAAACAGGATCCACTAAGGTAAAACAAGCCAAAACCCGCAGAAACATGGGTTTTTAAGTCAGAAAGTTTAAAGGGATAGAAGCAGCCCAAAACAGCCAATAAAAAATAGTTCTGGAGCTGGAAACCACACCTATTAGAGATACATAGGCTGCTCAGTGCTTACCACTCCCACTGATAAGCAGAAAGACTTCCTTCTATCTCTGCAAGATCTGGACAACTCAGAACACCAAACACAGTCCTGGAATCAGGAAATCTGAGATACGGACTATTCTCGTTAGAGAAAAGGTGGGAAATGAGCAAGTAGATAGGATTTTTTTTTTATTTTTTAGATACAAAAACAGAAATGCAGTAAAAACAATGCACTTATAAGACTCTAAAAGGAAAGCACACTTGAGTTTGAAGCATGTATCTGTAAATGCAGTAGAAAAAAACAATTTTTAAAACTGCAGTACAAAAAATAAACGGACAACAGTTAAATTAAATAATGAAGCTTGTGAAACAGCTGTAAAAAAGTGCAGTAAGGCAAAATCAAGCTCAGAAAACAAAAGCGGGTACCTTTTTAAGTCAGAAAGTTGAAAGGGATAGAAGCAGCCCAAAACGGCTAATAAAAAAAATTCCTGAGCTGGAAACCACTCCTATTAACAATAGATAGGCTACTCAGAGCTTACCAATCCCACTGATAAGCAGAAAGACTTCCTTCTATCTCTGTAAGGTCTGGACAACTCAGAACACCAAATACAATCCTAGAATCAGTAAATCTGAGATTCAGACTATTCTAGTTAGAGAAAAGGTGGGAAATGAGCAAGTAGATCGGATTTTTTTTTGTTTTGTTTTTTTAGTTACAAAAGCAGAACTGAAGTAAAAAAATGCACTTATAAGACTATAAAAGGCTAGCGCACTTGAGTGTGAAGCCTGTATCAGTAAATGCAGTTGAAAAAATTATTTTTAAAAGTGCAATACAAAAAAGAAGCAACAACACTTAAATAATGAATTTTGTAAAACGGCTGAAAAGAAGTGCGGAAAGGCAAAATCAAGCTCAGAAAGCAAAAATGGGTACTTATAATCAAGAAAAGTCTCTCTTTCTTCTTTCTGCTGCTGTGGTACTCTGCAGGAAGCCCAAATAGGATCCACTGAGGTAAAACAAGCCAAGCCCCAAGCAAACATGGGTTTTTAAGTCAGAAATTTGAAAGGGAAAGAAGTAGCCCAAAACGGCCAATAAAAAACAATTCCTGACCTGGAAACCACTCCTATTAGCAATACATAGGCTGCTCAGAGCTTACCACTCCCACTGATAAGCAGAAAGACTTCCTTCTATCTCTGCAAGATCTGGACAACTCAGAACACCAAACACAGTCCTGGAATCAGGAAATCTGAGATACGGACTATTCTCGTTAGAGAAAAGGTAGGAAATGAGCAAGTAGATAGGATTTTTTTTTTATTTTTTAGTTACAAAAACAGAAATGCAGTAAAAACAATGCACTTATAAGACTCTAAAAGGAAAGCACACTTGAGTGTGAAGCCTGTATCTGTAAATGCAGTTGAAAAAAAACAATTTTTAAAACTGCAGTACAAAAAATAAGCAGACAACAGTTAAATTAAATAATGAAGCTTGTGAAACGGCTGTAAAAAGTGCAGTAAGGCAAAATCAAGCTCAGAAAGCAAAAGCGGGTACATGTAATCAAGAAAAGTCTGTCTTCTTTCTGCAGCTGTAGTACTCTGCCTGATGCCCTAACAGGATCCACTGAGGTAAAACAAACAAAAACCCACACAAACATGGGTTTTTAAGTCACAAAGTTGAAAGGGATAGAAGCAGCACAAAACGGCCAATAAAAAACAGTTCCTGAGCTGGAAGCCACTCCTCTTAGTGATAGATATGCTGCTCAGTGCTTGCCACTCCCACTGATAAGCAGAAAGACCTCCTTCTATCTCTGCAAGGTCTGGACAACTCAGAACACCAAATACAGTCCTGGAATTAGCAAATCTGAGATCTGGACTATTCTAGTTAGAGAAAAGGTAGGAAACAAGCAAGTAGATAGGACTTTTTTTCTTTTTTTTGTATTTTTAGTTACAAAACCAGAAAGGCAGTAAAAAATACACTTATAAGACTCTAAAAGACTAGCGCACTTGACTGTGAAGCCTGTATCAGTAAATGCAATTGAAAAAATTTATTTTTCAAAGTGCAGTACAAAAAAATAAGCAGACAACAGTTAAGTTAAATAATGAAGCTTGTAAAATGGCTGTAAAGAAGTGTGGCAAGGCAAAATCAAGCTCAGAAAGCAAAAACGAGTACTTATAATCAAGAAAAGCATCTTGCTCTTCCTTCTGTTGCTGTAGTGCACTGTAGGATGCCCAAACAGGATCTGCTAAGGTAAAACAAGCCAAAACCCATGCAAACACGGGTTTTTAAGTTAGAAAGATGAAAGGGATAGAAGCAGCCCAAAACGGCCAATAAAAAACAATTCCTGAGCTGAAAACCACTCCTTTTACTGATAGATAGGCTGCTCAGAGGTTACCACTATCACTGATAAGCAGAAAGACCTCCTTCTATCTCTGCAAGATATGGGCAACTCAGAACCCCAAATACAGTCCTGGAATCAGCAAATCTGAGATCAGGACTATTCTAATTAGCAAAAAGCGGGAAACGAGCAAGCAGGTAGGATTTTTTTTTTGTATTTTTAGTTACAAAACCAGAAAGGCAGTAAAAAAATACACTTATAAGACTCTAAAAGGCTAACGCACTTGAGTGTGAAGCCTGTATCAGTAAATGCAGTTGAAGAAAATGACTTTTAAAAGTGCAGTACAATAAATAAGCAGACAACAGTTAAGTTAAATAATGAAGCTTGTAAAATGGCTGTAAAGAAGTGTGGCAAGGCAAAATCAAGCTCAGAAAGCAAAAACGGGTACTTATAATCAAGAAAAGTCTCTCTCTCTCTCTCTTCTTTCTCCTGCTGTACTGCTCCGCAGGATGCTCAAACAAGATCTGCTGAGGTAAAACAAGCCAAAACCCGGCAAACATGAGTTTTTAAGATAGAAAGATGAAAAGGATAGAAGCAGCCCAAAACGGCCAATAAAAAAACAATTACTGAGCTGAAAACAACTCCTCTTAGTGATAGGCTGCTCAGTTACCACTACCACTGATAAGCAGAAAGACTTCCTTCTATCTCTGCAAGGTCTGGACAACTCAGAACCCCAAATGCAGTCCTGGAATCAGAAAATCTGAGATCCGGACTATTCTAGTTAGAGAAAAGGTAGGAAACAAACAAGCAGGTAGGATTTTTTTTGTTTGTTTTTTTTTAGTTACAAAAACAGAAATGCTGTAATAAAATATACTTATAAGACTCTAAAAGCTAGCGCACTTGACTGTGAAGCCTGTATCAGTAAATGCAGTTGAAAAAAAAAAGATTTTTAAAAGTGCAGTACAAAAAATAAGCAGTCAACAGTTAAATTAAATAATGAAGCTTGCAAAACAGTTGTAAAGAAGTGCACCAAGGCAAAATCAAGGTCAGAAAGCAAAAACGAGTAATTATACTCAAGAAAACTCACTCTCCCTTCCTTCTGCTGCTGTAGTATTCTGCAGGATGGCCAAACAGTATCCGTTGAGGTAAAGCAAGCCAATACCCGTGCAAAAATGGGTTTTTAAGTCAGAAAGTTGAAGGGGATAGAAGCAGCCTAAAACGGCCAATAAAAAACAATTCCTGAGCTGGAAACTACTCCTATTACTGACAGATAGACTGCTCAGAGGTTACCACTCCCACTGATAAGCAGAAAGACTTTCTTCTATCTCTGAAAGTTATGGACAACTCAGAACACCAATCAGAGTCCTGAAATCAGCAATCTGAGATCCAAACTATTCTAATTAGAGAAAAGATGGGACACAAGCAAGTAGATAGTTTTTTTTTTTTTTTTGTTACAAAAACAGAAATGCAGTAAAAAAAAACATTTATAAGACTCTAAAAGGCTAGATCACTTGAGTATGAAGCTTGTATCAGTAAACGCAGTTGAAAAAAATGATTTTTAAAAGTGCAGTACAAAAAATAAGCAGACAGTTAAATTAAATAAAGCTTGTAAAACAGTTGCAAGGCAAAATCAAGCTCAGAAAGCAAAATTAGGTGCTTATAATCAAGAAAAGTCTTTTTCTCTTCTTTCTGCTGCTGTAGTACTCTGCAGGATGCCCAAACAGGATCCGCTGAGGTAAAACAAATGTTTCAAATTGTATACAACACATGGTCTGAAAGACAGCTCTCTCAAATTTTCAATGTTTTTGTGTAGCAAGCAAAGTACCTCATACCTCCAGTACAAGGGATATGTCTCTTGCACCCCTTTCTTTTGATAATCAACGCCAAGATCACTGCATCTTCAGGAAAGTAATTCTTTCATGTAGTGCCAAGATGAATGACCTGCACCAGTTGACCATGGGTGCATTATCCTATTCGCCCGTCATCCTGGTGTGCACTGTTCATGCCTTGTACTGTAATTGTATTTTGCTTTACCACTGGAAGCACCGGTACATGCGGAACTCTTACAAAATGAAAACAAACAGCTAGTCTGTTTTATAAAAAGTCAGAACAGGCTTGAAAGGCTGCAGCTAGTCTGTATGGAAGATGCCTGGCTGACATCACTGTCACACATCAGGATCTGATTTTTCCCAGACTAAAAGGAAAATCAGTCTTAAAAATGCCATACCTTTTTAACTATCATTCTCAGGCATCATTCTTTAAATACCAATAATGTTATAGTAGTTACTCTTTGATGGTACATAAACAGCTAAACCGAAGTGAATGTGTGTGTCCTCAAGATGCCCTCTAAGTGTCCTCTGGTTCTGTTTCCTGAAACTAAAAGTGAAGCTGTTTTTTTCCTTATGGCTCTGTCATCCTTTGGACTCACTAACATATCTACTAGCTGGTTTACCTGCTTTACTAATTACTGTGTTCATCCTTTGGTTAAATGCATTGTTCTAAATTTCCACATACCTTTTGAGAAAATTATACTGGCTATACCTATGCTGAGTTTCCCTCTTATCACTACCCCACTGAGTACCACAACCATCACTTTCCCAATGTGCCCTCCAGCGTGATGTTATAGGGTTCATTAGCTTCTTATTTTAATTCAGTATGCAAGAATGCTCTCAGGGCAGCACATGCAGAACACACATTTTTCCAAGTTAATCTCTTTCTGTCTGTACTTCTAGTTACTACTTATGTTTGAGGATGTGGATTACTACTACAGTCTACCTGTGTCTCCCACCCTTTTCTCACCGTGCTGTTAAGGACCATCATATTTCTGCATGTAGCATGCGTCTCTATACACCTCGCTAAGACTTCAGTACTTAAAGATGGTCTGTTCAGTGCTGATAGCCTCATCAGCAAGTCTGATGAAACTGATGCATGAATGCTTGAACATCAGTTTGACAAATATGTCATCATGAAGTCATGCATGAAGCCAGGCTGCTTCATTCACCTCAGCTCCTGTATTAAAATACAAGGAGTGGAGTGAGATATCTATTTTGTCAAAAAAAACCCCTTAAAATTGCAGTTATCAGCAGAGGGCACTCACAGGATGAATACAATAAGAACTGGATATTGTGGGTGGTTATCTTAGGAGATATACAAAATTAATCTTATGTGATTACGGTTTTAAACTCCTGCATGATGGTGGTCCTATAGTTAGACATGCTATAATGAAGCCTACCTCATACTAATAATCTCTAACCCACGCAAGTCATATACAGACCAGAATATGTTACTTGATCTTTAGATTAATTAATCTATTTTTATTAATTTTGAGTAGGTTGACTGGTCTACAAGCATCCATTTATAGCTATGAACTTTTCATAAGAATAGCATTATTATAAATCATTGCTTAATACTAAGAAACAACCCAACCAGAGTACTATAATATGCAAGCATTGTGTACACGTATACATACAAGTATTGTCTAAATGCCAGCATGTATTGTTACAACTTTTTATATTCATTCAGGTGGGAGGACTGACCCACAGAGAACCATATACAGTCATGACCTGGAACTAAACACATGCAGTAACATATACTACATAAAGAAGAAGTGCACATTTTAACAGATGATGTTGAGAATTAATGTAATGGAATCTGTAGGCTAACGGCAATGAACACTGCCCAAGAGTACTGTAGCCAGTTGAGCAACAGAACATGGCAGATGTAACATTAGGGGTATTAGCCAGTAATATGATGCTGTAGTATAGTGAGCAAGCACTAAAAATTAAAATTAGCTTGTCAATGTGCATGTTTTACTTTGATTTTTGATGGTAAGACTGATGTACTTGTGATATTATATGTTCAGAAGTCTGAATGGCAATCCTACACCCTACTGCTCTTCAAGAATCTTAATTTGCATGTTGATATGTTCTACTTCTCATAACTACATCTGTCACTAAATCTGTACCAGTAACCTCTATTCATACACACACACACACATATATATATATATATATATATATATATATATATATATATATATATATATATATATATATATATATATATATATATATATATACACACACACACACACACACACACACACACACACACACACACATACATATATACATATGTGTGTGTGTGTGTGTGTATGTGTGTATATATGGAGTAAATTATCAAGCATGTTGGAAGGGGCAGATCATTGCTGTAGCCACATGATGTGGAATTACAGGCAGATTTTGAGCAAGGACATCAGCAAAGGGAAGGAAAATGTAATGCAAAACTGAAGGCCCATGGAATGAAACTCAGTACTGATAATAAAGTTGTAATGGTAACAAATGGGGAAAATTAGAAGACGCTAGGAATTAAAATAGTAGGGAAAATAGTGGAACAGATATTAAGTTAACATCTTCAAGTATCTGGGAAGGGTGGTTGAGAGAAGGGAAGTCTGAGTGAGGAGGTCAACACTAGATTTAGAGGGACTGCAGCCAACTTGCACAGGGTGCCAGGGGTAGTGTTTGAGTAAAGAATACCAAAGAAGCTGAAAAGTAAAGTGGACAAAACAGTGGTGCAACCAGTATTAATGTATGGTATAGAAACCTGCGTGAGCAGTTGAATATGCTAGAGGCGATGGAGATGATCTGACTTATTCAGAGTCCACTTCCCATTTCAGTATCTGAAAAGAATTGCCTAACAAGAAGTGTCTCCTGATGGGTGGTAGAATGTACAATGTGGGATAGAAGAAAAAATAAGGACATCGGGGCAGAAACCTAAGTAGCTCCAATTACAGAGAAAGTCAAAGAGAGCAGATTACGGTGGTTCAGGCACATGTGTTGAACAGCAGAAGACAGACTGGGGAAGAAGATTTAGGGCAGACTGGTAGAAGGCCAGAGGAAACAAGGGTGTCCAGCAAAGAGATGGATGGATTGTTTGAGAGAAGACCTGTGACACTCAGGCATGACTGTCAAAGAAGGTAGGAGAGTAGCAATGAATTGAGAGACAGAAAGGTGGTGACACTATGTTTCTCTCTGCATTCTAAAAGTCATTTCCAAAACGTGAAATTCATTGCTGCAACAATTAGTTTTTCAGAAGTATTATTATATCTGAAAATATCACATTGATTTACTTTACATAAAATGATTTTACTGTAAATAATAGATCCACATTTGCAAACAGAAGTTTACCACATTTCATGCACCAGATAAATGCTGATAAAAGATAAGGAACTACCTGAAACAAATGGTAAAGATATTTTTCATCTCATTCTTCCAGGCCTCTCTACAAGGAAAGGGTTGTTACAAAAAGTGTCTTTGCATAAGGACAGTGTTTCTAACACACAAGTACACTATACTTGCCATTAAATCTGTAGCCATGACTTGAAGCCCAAGCTGTTTATAGTTGAGTAAACTGGCTAAGGAGGAGGAGAAGATACTGGGTATGTATCCTGCCTGCAATAGGTTTTGGGTAGCACATATACTGCTGTAGAATGAAAACTTCAGTAATGATGTCACTGGGTAACATTCTGACCCAGTAGAATATAAAGGAGCTGCCCTGCTTTAGAGCTTTAAGACCCTAGTTAAAGCTTAATTGATAGTCTTTGAAGTTACAAATTGATGACAGTACTAATCACCATTCTCAAATGAAATAAAAACAGGAATTCATGCAAAGGGTTAATGTTTTGGTTGCTTTTTTTGCTTACAATGCTGGAGCTTTAGTAGTCCTGCGAATTAATGCAAGATAAGCTAAAAGTTCATTTATAAGAGTATTAAAGGATAATTATGATGGGCGTAAATGCAGAGGTTCAAAAGTATTAGGATAAACTAAGTCATAATATAAGGCTAGTGAAAAAAAAGGCTGAAATGTATTTATTGATGTACCATATCACCAGAAAAAAATGTTTCCACTTCTTATAACTAATATTTCATTTATAAATGCAGTATTTGAGAAAAATAGACTATTTTGAAACAAAAATCAGCTGATAAATACATCTTAGCAACTTAGATTAAAGTTTTACAGAACCAGTCACAAAATGTGACCTTTTAATATTGACATAATAATAAAAAAGATTTTGTAGGAAATCTGTTTCAATCAGATTAGAAGCGAAGTGGGTAAAGCTGATTACAAGCACACTAACCACTGTGTTTATACATTATGTGTTCATTCACTGTACAGACAATGATGGACTCTCTTTTATTTTATAATGTGCACTCTATAAATTAGTCATAAATTATGGCACATAGGAAACAGAGTTTAAGTGCAGATTACTGCATACAATAATCAAAGGGTTGTTTGCTGAAATTTGAGGGCATACAAGTGAAACTCAGAAAATTTTTAATAAAATGTTACTGTTCTTGAAGTTCCCTTAAAAAGGGCATCATATTCTAAGATATAGACAGCAAATACACTTGAATGACTACTACAGACTGAAGCCTCCTAGGAAGACTGTCGGATAGGACAGTTTTGCTTCATCAATTGTGCTACAATATAGTATCCTATAAATATTTACAATGCCTACAGGGGTATTTCATGGATGCATATAGATTTTTATATATGGGTGATCATGTATGTATATCAGGCACTGTGGTAGAAAGAGCTGTTCTGTAATGTCTTTTACTTTTCATACTGATGTGTAACACTGAAGAGAAATGACTAAGCAATGCTATTAAGCTAATCACCAAGATTAATGGAGGTAGAAGCGAACACTTTACACTTAGAGGTGCAAAACCCTTTTTTTCTGCATAAAATGTCCTAATCAGAGCAGCATGCAATTAGAAACAGTATCAGTCTTCTGCCTCAAAGTGGATTCATTTACATATTCTCATTTTTAGAAAAGAAAAATCTATCAGCATTTACTGACTGTCAGATTTATATATATATATATATATATATATATATATATATATATATATATATATATATATATATATATATACACACATATATATGGGTCCCCTTCACATGATCTGGCTGAGACCATATGATCCACTTCTGAAAAGCCGACCATGGGGAACCACTATCTCTGTACAGTGCAGAATGGGAAATTTCCCTCTTCCACACTGTAGTGCAATCTCGGAGTTGGTATATTTAAGTTACGGGGGTGTGGGGGGGTGGTGCCCCCCTGCTAACAATTTTTAGGTAAGTGTTCATTGTGTTTTAGTGTTTACTTTACATGGTCAGCTTTCCGAAAGTCGATCATATGATCTTGGCCATATGAAAGTCGACTTTCTGAAGAGTCGACCATGTATGTATATATATATATATATATATATATATATATATATATATATATATATATATATATATATAGGTTCATAGATTAGTACTAAGCTAACTGCTTGTGAGCCACTTTAAGCCTAGCCAATTATCCCTTGTGAGACTCAAACTATGCACCTTGTGCTTGTAAGGCAAACACCTTTACCATTAGGCCACCCTCCCAAGAAAAGCTCCAATAATATATAGTACAAGCTCCATAATATGAAGTACAATACATAGTGGAAACAGAAACAAACTAAGCAAATTTTACATACAAAATAGCAAAAACTAAACAAAAGTTAAACAGCAGCTTGGAGAAGGATGTAAAGCATATTTACATGTTTAGTGGCTGAGAACAGTAGTACAAGGTTAAATTAATATAGTGGTTTAGATCATCTGAGAATGATATAAAAGTAACATTAGCATGGATGAATTCTTTATGCATAAATATTAGCATGAGTTAAATTAATAGAGGCTTAAATCCTCTGAGAGTGATATAGAGGTACCATTAACATGAAGGCAGTACATAGGGTTAATCAATAGTGTGTAAGGAAGAACAAACTTTGTGTATTATAAAGTATTTATGTATTAAGCAGGTTAGGTAGGTGGAGTGCAATTGCATTTCCATTTTTGGGAGAGGTAAGAATTCAGCTGGGTTTTGAAGTATTCAGAGTTCTCAGAAATTCTTAGAGATGGAGGGAGAGAACTCCATTTTTGGTGACGGAAAAGCTGACCAGTGGGATGGTTTGGTTCATAAACAGAGATTAGATTTTGGTGGGTAGATCTTAGAGTTCTGTTTGGGGTGTATAATGTTAAGATGTTTATTAGTGCTGGGCATATAGTTGGTTTGAAAATAGCCTTGTGAGTGGTGATGAGTTGGAGGTAGTCAAGGTAGTTTGGGAGTTCTAGCCATTGCAGCTGGTGGAGAGGTTTTCAGTGGTGAGTGGAGTATTTGGAATTGGTGGGGAACTTTGAGATTTTATTGTAACAGGATTCTAGTTTAGAAGAGATGGAGGAAGATAAGTTGGTTAGTAGGGGAGCACCATACATTAGTGAGGGTAGTAAGACGGTAGTGGTCTTGTTGAGGGGAAGAGGAAGTGGGAGTTTCTGTACAGTATGCCAAGTTTCTGATGGGTTTTCTTTATATTTAGCTGAATATGGGTATCGAATTTTAGGTGTTCATCAATAGTAACTCCAAGAAGTTTAGCAAAATGAACAACTTCTATAGTGGAGTTGGCAAGGCTTGTAATCTTGAAAGAGGTTTTGACTAGGTGGATAGATTTTGAGGGAGAAAATAGAAGGATCTTTGATTTGTTGGCATTCAAAGAGAGGTGATTTTGGAGCATCCAGTTCTCAGTAGTTGAGAAGGCAGTTTGAGTTTTTGTTTGGAGCTCAGGGCGGTTTGATGCAGAGCAAACTAAAGTTGGGTCATCTGCGATGGTAGAGTTTCCAGGTCTTGTCCCTTTGTTGCATGAGTGTTTTGGTATCTTTACTAAGCCAAGGGGTGGAATTGTTTTTTATACGTTTAATTCTAGGAGGGGCTTGGGAGTTGAGTGTCTAAGAAGGTTGAGTTGAAGAATTCGATAGCACTGTCCAGTAGATCTTAGTGTTAGGAATGGCTGCATGGAAATCATTAATGAAGATATTGAAGAGCATAGGACCAATAATGGATCCCTGGGGTACCACGGTTGGGGTGGGAAGAAAGGCTGAGGTGCCAGTCTTCCATTTTACTGCCTGAGATCTGTCAGAGAGGTAGCTGCTGAACCAGGTAATGGTGTTTTGTGAGAGGTTAAGATTGGAAAGGTGGTGAAGAAGGTGGACAAGGCAGACTGTGTCGAAAGCCTTGGAGAGGTCAAGGAGGACTGTGGATACAAGTTCTCCAGAGTCACGGGCATGGTTTACGATGTCTAGAAAAGAGAGAAGAGCTGTTATTGCTCTATGGCCAGGATGGAACCCATGTTGTGTTGGGGTGAGGAGTTGGTTATGTGTACTGAATGACATGAGCTGGAGGTGGATGCATTTCTCAAGATTTTTTGAAATAGGGGAAAGAATCATTATGGGTCAGAAGTTGGAGATGTTATTATTTTGCCTCCTTTATGGAGGGTTAGGATAAAGGCTGCATGCCACAGTTTTGGGACATATGATTCTTGTATGGATCTGTTGATGAGTATGCTAATGGGGATGGCGATGCTGTCTGCTGCAATTCTTAAGAGTGAGGGGATACTGTCAGGGGCATTGGAGCAAGGCTTAAGCTTAGAGAGAAGATTTTTATATATGAGGTGGGGATGGGTTTGAGGTGGAATATGGGAGATTAGTTTGGGGTGGAAGGTTGGGCAGAGGGTTTGATTTGGGGGGAGATGTTATTTGGGAATGTTTTAGTGAGTTCTGCTATAGAGTTAGTAAAGAAGGAGTTGAACAGAGTAGCTATTTCTGGGTCAGATTTACTAGTGTCTGGGCAAGGGTTGTTTTTGGTGCCTGGGTTGAGAATTGAGTTGATGGATTTCCAGAATTGTTTGAGGTTAGAGGAGTGGTTAGACTGGAGTTTGATATAGTATGCTTTTTTGTCTTGTATGATATGTTTTTTGGCTAAGTTGCAGAGTTGTTTATATTTAAGAAAGGTGTCAGGGTGCCTATTACGATGGTAGAGTTTCCAGGTCTTGTCCCTTTGTTGCATGAGTGTTTTGGTATCTTTACTAAGCCAAGGGGTGGAATTGGTTTTTATACGTTTCATTCTAGGAGAGGCTTGGGAGTGGAGTGTCTAAGAAGGTTGAGTTGAAGAATTCGATAGCACTGTCCAGAGGTAGAGTTTTTAGAGTGTTCCAATTTATCAGTTTGAGAGAACTGGAAAAAGTTGTAGGGTTAAAGTTGTTGAGATTCCGGGTATGGATATATTGATGTATATGAGGAGAGGAGGGGGTTTCTCTATGGATGAAGGCTGGTAAGTGATCACTGATAGAGTCTGGTAAGGTGCCAGTGTGGGAGATTTTGTTTAGGTGGGAGAGAAGGATCCAGTCCAGTTTGGAGTCTGGGAGGTTATTTTTATTAGGTCTGGTTATAGCATTTGTGAGTTGAGTGAAATTACATAGATTGAATGAAATGGTGAGGTTATTGGCAGTAATTTTCTTCCAGTCAATGTTCACATCTCCTAGGATATATGTCTCAAGCTTGATATTATATGAGGCCCATAAAAGAATTTCCTCAAGCGTGTTAATGTTGTTTCCAGGGGGTATGGAGGGCTATAACACAAATGCTTTTCTGGTTATTTAGTTTGAGATTTCCTATGACTAGTTCAGCCTTGTTGAACTGTGGAACAAGATTTTGGTAGGGAGTGATGGAGAGTAGGCTAGAGTAGATTAAGGCTACTCCTCCACCCTTCTTTTTTAGACGGTCTTGTCTAAGTACCTGAAACCCAGGGGGTAGTATTTCAGAGTCCGGAATAGGTTTTAGCCATGTCTCAGAGACAGCTGCTATGTCAGGTTGGGTATGGGATAGCCAAGTGTGGAAGTGGGCTAATTTGTTTCTTAGACTCTGGGTATTGATGGTCAAGATCTTGAGGTATTTAGGGTTGGAAGTATGGGTGGTAATGGGGGGAGATGGATTGCTGCTGGTACTAGGTCCTGGGTTGGGGTGTATGTCTCCTGCTAGGCATAGGCAGTTAAATGGGAATGAGAGCAGGGGTTTGGATTTCTTCCTAGAGTTTGGTGGGTGGTACAATATTGCTTTGGGAATATGACGTTTCATTGAGGAGGATAGATGTTTTAGTTTAAAGCATAGAAGTGGGTTTGGAAGCACTAGGGAGGAGGATACAGTGTAGAAATGAGATGTGGTAGAGTTATGATGTGTGTTATGGGTGATGGTGGGGTGCAGAGGGGGTAGTTTGTAAGAGAAACAGGAGGTAGCATGGTATAGAGGTATTATAAGTAGTAGGCTAAGGGAAAGGATGAGAATGGTTTGAAGAGACATGGTGTGGTTTAGGTATAATGGAATACTTGGGGTTAGGTGTTGAGGATGTAATAGGATTATTGGTGACAGTGCAGGAGGGAGGAGTATGGAAGTGTATCTAGAGTTTTAAGGATTAGGGATGGGGAGGGGTGAGAGAGTACTGGAGGATGGGAGGGGATATTGAGGAGATAACAGTGGATTGGGTGAGACAGGGGGAGGGGACATGACTAGAATAAGTGTAGAAGCACTGGGGGTGGGTGGGAATTGAGGGTAGGGTACAGGAGCGGAGTGAGCCTGCAGGGCGAATGATGCGGGTAGAGCCAAGGAGAAGGAAGAATGCAAGACTGTGAAGAACAATCAGGTTAGGTAGGTAAGCTCAGAGGTAAGGAAAGTATGGAGAATGTAGCACCTGTTTATTGTAGTTGTATGCATCACATAACACAAGTCTCCAGCCAAATTCCTTGTAAGCATAACAGCATATTTAACAGCAAACAGTTTATGTAGAAAAAGCAGTCACAGATTCAGTTTGTTCCTTAGACTATTGTGAGCATATGTAACAGTAAACAGTTTCTGTAGTAAAAGCAATCACTATGTCAGTTAGATCCCTAGACTACATAAAGTTAGCTATGTACTTCAGTTGGAAAACATAAACATGCCTGTTAAACCAGGTGCACCCCAAACATTTGAGAAGAGCTTAAACACTTGCAGGCACTTACTTGCAGATGTGCACACTGAAAAGGGTCTGGGGAAGCTTCCTCACCACCACCACATACATATGTATTTATATACTTCTATCCTTTTCTTTAACCTCCTTACTCTGCACCCCACTCCCTGTGCACACACATATACTACAACTTCAACTCTGCACCCATCTCTTGACTGCCAACTTTGGAGTCAAAGAAATCAGTCATGCAGTCATTTCATTTTGAGGTAATTTCACACTAAACTCTTAGTGTGATTATTCTGTTTTTTCTCACTAGACTTCCAGTTTCGTCAGTTAAAACTTCTTCATCAAATGCATAAAAGGTAGAACTATTTCAGTCAAAACTAAGAGGTGAGTTGACAGATATGCAGTGAAATTACTTTTTGGCTAAGTCTTCTTTTTATTTATTTGTTTATTTATCTATTCTTCCTTTGAATGTTATGGGTTGGAGATGTAAAACAAAAATTGCAGACATGCTCTGAATTGAGAACTATTTTCTCATAACATTGACCATAGTATAGTTTAATCTAAAATTTACAAGACGGTCATTTTCTCAATTATGCCATAAATCACATTTTGATACATACAGCATGGACATGTCTCTCAACTGTCTTTGATTTTGCAAAACATTCCTGATTTTCTTCTTTTTTCCTCGCCCTTACCAAATGTTTGATTTTCTTGTAAATTGAGGATTACAGTCAATCAACTAATGTAAGATATTAGTGTTTCATACTTACTGTTCAGAAAATGCATGTTGATGCAAAACCAATTATTCTGTTAGCTATTTAAGGGAATTAAGGTAATGTCTTAAATTGTTCTCAACGCTGGACCCCCATCCCCAATATTTTGGTTTTGTCCAGAATTCTTGAGCAAAGAAGTCAGGAGGAATAAACATGGAAAATGTTTTGGTTAACATTCACATTAATGCAGATGCTACTGTGGTGTGAAAAGCATGTGCAATAACACAAAATTACACAGTGATAATCATCAGTGTGAATGATGGGCACATGAACAAAAAAAAGTCTTGAGAGCATGAAAGCTGAGTATCTGAACAACAGTGAACATATGTGTGATGTCCAGTTAACATCCCACCAGACTGCCAACAATAAAATGTGACTTCCCTTATTATCATGGGTCAGTAACTAAGGAGCTTCAATCCTCACTACTAACTCCAATGCGAGACTGTCACTTAGACAGGAGTAATATTTCATAATTTCCCCATGTCATGCTGGGATGGGAGGATGAATTTATTCTGAAGAGTTCCTTTGCCAAGTATCTACATCTTTACATGAGGTTTTTGGATGATATTTTTATTCTGTGGGATGGTACAGTAGACCAAATTAGTGAGTTTATGAAACATTTGAATGATAGTAGTGGCTACTTTAGGTTTATACATTCTTGGGACTTTCTGAGTATTAGTTACTTGGATGTTAAGATTTCCCAATGGCACAACAAATTAATTTCCAACCTTTATAGGAAAGAAACCTTTTGTAATGTGTACCTGCACCACAACAGCAACCATCCGTACTATCAGAAGAAAGGACTGGTAAAGGGTCAGGCCATATGGGTGGCAAGAATAACCTCTGATATTAAAGAACTGGACCAGGAGTTTGACATACTGAAGAAAATGTTTATAGAAAGGAAATATCCTCAGAAGATGGTGAATAGTAATTTTGAAGAAGTAAGGAAAGGTTGAGGTACCAAGTATCCACCCCTGTTAGGGATGGATTTTACTAATCAAAATAGAAACAAGGGAGACAACAAATACAAAAAAGCCCTAGTACTGGAACACAATGTTTATTCCCAAGAGATTAGGGAAGTTATAAAGAATAACTGGAGTATTTTTAAGGTTAATAATGAAGTTTCCCAGTTGGTTGGGCCTGAACCCCTTTTTGTACTGGTACCACATATTTTGGTAGTTGTGGATATTGTATATACATTATGAAAGAGAAAATGTTTTTGGACAATGTTTTACATACCAAGGTTACCTTTGTGAAAGGGAACTGTAGTACCAGTAAACTAGTGTACCTAGCTAAATGTGACAGTTTCTCAGGATATTATGTTGGAAAGACAGAGAGAGCTTTGAAATCAAGAATTTATGAGCACATTTATGAGATCAGGAAGAAAAAGGAAGTTAATGCATTGTACAGGCACTCTGTTGTGTGTAGTAATTTTGTTAAGTTTAGCTTTAGTATACTGGGAAAAGTGCAGATTCATTCCAGGGGTGGTGATTGGCAAAGACATTTGTTAAAAAGAGAACTTGTCTGGCAGGTGCAACTAAATGCATCACCCCCCCCCCCCCCCAGGTCTGAATGACCAAGTATCTCTCAAACCCATACTGAGTGAAAAAGCAGATTTGTTAACATACATTTTAAAGGAATTCAACATGATTTTATTTATGTTTCATAGTTTATTCTATTTTGAAAAATGTTTTTGCAAGTACTTGTGATTGGAATAGGTGCTTTGTACACCTTTAACACAGTTTTTTTTTAATTACTTGCATTTTATGACTGGTTGATGAACTTCAGTTAGTTTATAAATAAGATGATGAATGTGAATGTATTTTATCTGAAAATGTTTCCATGAGAGATGAAAGCGCTTATGTGATGTGTTTTAACTAATAAAAATAATAGTATTTTATTCACGTTGAAGTCCGGTTAATTTCTACATTTTTTTTACTGGTTTGGTGAAGTTTGGGCCATTTTTTTAGTCAATCTTGTTAAAAACTCCACAAAGCACTTCCAAAATATCTAGAAAACCATGGATTCTAGGGGCGGATATTCCCCAAGACCCACAGCTTAATGTAGTTATATTATATCCCCTCACACTTATTACAGTATAGTCTTGACCACTTGTAGGATATGGGAAAGAGCTGAAGAGTAAGACAAAATATGCATTAGGGGATGTGTGCTGAAGGATAGAAGTGAGCAGTTGTGGGGGAACCATGGAACCCTTCAATGAGGGTGCTATTTCACATAAGGCCAGCTCTGAGTACATTTTATTTTTGTCTTCATGTGCCCCACCAGCTAGCTACTGTGCACATATTGCCCCAACAAGAAAAGCAACCTTGAGTCATCACTGCTCAGATGTCCATGATTTTGCAGAATTTTACTTATTTTGCCTCATGTTTTGCCCTGTCCCTGATATTTTTTTTATTTTGCAGCATATTCAGATAATGTATGTTGATACAAACCCTGCTGTTCTATTAACTTTTTAAATAAATCAGAACAATATTTAACAATTATTCCTGATTTGGGGCCCTTGTCCCTCCATTACTTTTGGCTTTGTCCAGAATTCTTGAGCAAAAGTTGGGAGATAGGGGGATCAGTGGTGGGTAGTTTTTACCGAGACAAAACATCCTCAAATATGATAAATCCCATAAACATGCAACATCTTCACCTTGGATCTTGTACTCTGCAATGAACTATCATAACCAGTAAAAACAAATGTTATGAACACTTGCTATGATGCTGAATCAAGAAAAAGAAGCTTTAACTGTAAGAGCTGGACTAACATTTTGGCATTAGGACTGTTTGACTCATCAGATTTTTTCTCAAGCTGTAATATCTAACTACCATAATGTGCTGCCCTTCTAGAAGCTTCCAGTTCTTAACCAGGTGAAAGCTGGACAAACAGATTCTAGAAGGGGAAGGAGGGTGGAATATATCCTGCAGCTAGAATTTCTTATCACAGATCCAGCAACTTTGTAAGCGTTTATGACTTTGCATCGGATTGTGAAGAACTCTGGCTGCAGCACATATATATAATGAAATCCCCATGAGAATCTTATGAGAATAGACTACATATCACAATGGTATTAAAGGAAGACCTGGATGTAGATGTCGCTTCCAACTTACGTTTTGCGAAGATAAGGAAGAAGGGCTAATTGGCTACAAGTATCACATAGCCAAGAAGTTTTACAGAAGAAAGATGTAGAAATAGAGACAGTCTTACTTTAGTATGCCACTGAACCATCCTGCAAAATATTGCTATAACTTATTTTTGCAAAAATAAACAAATAGTTATTCTTTCTTGAGCAGGTTATTCATCTTTACATAGTATCTTGTCTGTGTACATTCATAGTGCAAAGAAGTTGCTCTGGGTTAGCATACAAGGGGATTAGATGAATGGACTGGTTATGATTAGACTTCGTCCTAGTTATCTTTGGCATAAAAAAACTGTTCTGGCTAAGTGTCTGTTACTAAGAAAAGTGTCTTCTTCCAGGAAAAGTAAGTATGCTCTATATATGAAGCAGGCCCAGAAAGGGGTAATATGAGCTTCTCAAGCCAAAAATAGATGCCTGAATTGGAAGGTAAAGAATGGATCCTTCAGATGTATAAGAAGAAAGTTTTCCATCAAAGAGTGCTTTATAAACTTTGAGGAATGCTAAGGGAGAACAATCCTATTATGAAAGCTGGAAACAGCCACCAAATGTATTATAACTAAGGTTTTAGTATGAGTTCTGATAGGTATTAAAGAATGAAAGAGGTAGGTGAGTTGAGGGGAATCATCATACTTGGAAGAGGCCCAAGTACAAAACAATTCGAGTTCTGGTCAGACATTTACATGTTTCTGAAAAGGTGCTAGAAACTGAAAGTACTCTGAGCTGTTGGGAATATAAGAAGATAATGGAACCAGATTTACTATGACATCAGTTTTAAGACAAGGAGCTCAGCAATTAGCATGGAAGTGGAGTATGTCAGTAGATGCATGCATATGGCAGGGAAGGTAGAAATAGGGACTCAAGTAGAGGCCTTGCCTCACACAAACTATGTCCTTCCTGTCCAGAAAGAAACAATTGTTATCCTGTGTTCCATCTGATTGGCCTACCCTAAAAATCTGCATATGAGAAGAGGTGAAAAGATGGATACTGTACCTAGTGGCTAGAGGAAAAATCAGTGTATCCTTAAATGTGCTTTGTACAAGGGGAATCAGGGCAAAGTAGTTACAGCATTTGACAGACGTTACAGAGGGGAAAAAATGACACATTAGAGGGACCTCTTTCTGAATGATAACAAACTGAGGGAACCATTCATGGGGAAAGAGCTACTTCCCATCTATCCATCATGTGTGTCACGGGAATTTTTTTTTAGTTCATTTGCATTGTAACTCCTAATATGATCCTTTGACCTATAATGGAAACCACTTTGGTGAACTAACAGAATTTCCTCAACCACCTCCTTGTGAGTGTGGTTGGTCTGGAAGTTATGACTGTGGCTGGCTATCCTGAGGTTGCCTGCAGCCACTTAGAATTTTCCAAGGACCTTGATTCCTCCAGATAGCCTTATCTGAACCAAAAAAGAAGAGTTGCTGGTTGCACTCATGCTGGTCGTAGAGAAGAGAGAAAATTTTTGTAGTTCCTCTGACACTCATTTCACATAGGTTCATAGTTGAGTACTAGGCTAGCTGCTTCTGCAAGACAATTTAAGCCTAGCTAATTTCCCTTTTTGTGCTCAAATTAACTTATCTATTCGTTAGAGACTGGCCATACCTGTCTCATGGTCAGTAATAATACTTTACCCTTAATGAGAATAACTGGGATAATACCATAAGATAATTTGTTATATAACAATTGTTATGCTCCTTAAATATCAAGCTACAGGAAAACTCTAGTGAAATTATACAACGTAAAATCAATAAGTTACAAAGAGACATTAGAGACTATGACTCAGGATTGGCTTTTAAGAAGGCAGCCAATCAGAATGGTACCAGAGGCTTTAAAAATGCTTCTGTGAGATCCAAGAGATGTCAAAATGTCTCTTTTGCCTCTGCAGATGGAACTAATACTTCTGCAGGCTCTGATAATGAAAATACAGACTATCCACCTTTGCCTGCTCCACAACATCTAATTACATAAATAATACTTTTCAGGGCCAAGGGAAGACAACAAAACAGCTACAATCAACAAAATGGCTATAAACAATGGTATGAAGGTAACAGGCATGTTATTCAGTGTGAATAAACTATTTAATATAAGATTTATGTCATTTTTTCCACTGGCTTTGTAGTATGGTGTGTTTTTTACAGTTGCTTGGTGTTTTCTTACTAGGCTAGCTGCCCCTGCAAGACAATTTAAGCCTAGCTCATTTCCCTTTTTGTGCTCAAATTAACCTATCTATTGGTTAGAGACTGGCTGTACCTGTCTCATGGTCAATAATAATACATTACCCTTAATGAGAATAACTGGGATCATACCATAAGATAATTTGAGGGCACCCATGCACGGGATGAAGCATTTAGGAACTGCCTCTGCCCATTAGTAGTACAGGGGGCAGTCCTGCCATACATTTTCAGATTCCCATCCGTAGATTTAAGTTGTGCTTGAATATGGACAGAGATTAACTCTGTCTCACGTGGACAGGGAGTCTGGTTTAGAACAGTGGTATCCTCTGTGACATATGCCTGTCCCTCCAAACCATTCTGTTGATGTTGCAAAAAAGGTTTAGATCCCTAGACCGAGTATTTCTGATGCCATTTAACTTGCTGATGTGCAGTAACTCCATCTGTATTGGGTCGTAGGATGCCTTGTATGCCAAACACAGGTCACCTCTTAACAGTCTGTAGTATACTGAGTATAACAACAGGGCTTCGAGTTAGTCCATGCAGGACACATTTAAGGCTTGTATCTTTTTAGTAAGGTATCTCTGTGGTCATTCTAGTTGTTACATGTGTCTTGACAAATAATGCCAAAGGGGGAATTATATTCAATAACTGACCTAATGAGGCACTTCTACAAAACTAAAAATATTAGAACCACTAGATCCAAGGATTACCAAATTGTGAACAACTGGGTCAGCATGGTTTAAATCCACAGAAAGTACTTCCAGCAGTGCAAGGCTTCAGTGCCTTCCACACATTTAAACCATCAGCTACACAGATAGGGACAAAACATATAGGAGTCTCAGTCTGTATTAGCAACAAGCATATCTTTACATTGGTTAAACAGGACAATGCCCTGGAATTTGTCCAAGTGCAAATCGCCTTAGACAAAGTCCCATACCATATCCTAGCAAGCTATAGGTCACTCTCTGTGTCCCTGGAATCCCATAGGTCATACATAGACCTACTGGAGATACTCACCTTTAAACCAAATACTCTATTCATGGGAGACTAACTAGCCCCTCTGTGAACTGAAAAACATACACTGCCTCAAATTCACAAGCACAGTGATTCTTGAACTTTATTAAGACCAACAGTCCAAATATCATGAAGAGAACAAATGGTACCATGTGGTAAAATATTCCACAAAATTCAAAGATAAAAACCACTAGCATCTTGGTTGGACTGAATGTAGCATGAAGGATCTGAGGATGGGGAAGTCCCTGAAAACGCTTATCCATTTTATGCTTTTCACTTGTTTTTAGTCTTAAGCATTAAAGTTTTTTTTTATTTTTATGCACTTCAGCCTGCTGGTCCTCGTGATTTTTATCTTTGAAGTTTATTAAGATAAATACTCTTGAACAGACTGTGTGCACACCCACCACAGGTTCAAACATATTGGACATGGTACTCACCAATACGGGAGAGTGCTTCACCCCCCCCCCCGTGTCATGTCCTCACTGGTGAGATCAGACCACAAAGCCATCTCTTTCTAAATAAAAATCAGCTAGGAGCTATTCCAAAGCAATCACCACCCTGTTAAGCGATAGTTTATCAAAATTCAGTGCCCCTGTTCACACTGAGTTCACAACAACCTGTGCAAAATTATTCACATTGACACTATATAAACATGTAAATGGCTATATAGAGGTTGCTGTACCTACTAGAAGTAAGCCAAAAACAAACCACACTGGTGGAATTCTAACCTTAATGGGGTATATAACAAAAGGAAAAAGTCAAGTCAAAAATCAGGAAAATCAACTCCCATGATGATGGGAGCTCTCTTATTAAACTAAATAGGTAGATGACTGATTAAGTCCAACAAGGCCAATTATGAGGCCAAGATAGCCTCACAGACTAAAGTCAACAACAAGGCCTTTTACAGCTGTACCCCAAACCTCAAAGGCAGCACATGTCAGTGTGCCAAACTTGTACTCAGTGGTACCACCTTCACCAAGCAGAGTGACATAGTGAATTTTCTGGCTGACAAATTCAGCTCAAACTTCAAAAACAACTCCTTACCTGCTTCCCTTCATGAAACACCTATTAGCATAAGTCCCCCCAACTATTAACAGGGAGCAGGTCCTGGCAGCACTTGCTAAGGCCAAAACAGCCTCAATGGGCTTTGATAATATCTAACAATGCCTCCTAAATAGCTGAAAACATGACCTATCAGGACCACTTGATTCACTTTTCAACCATAGCCTTAAAACAGACTTTGTACCATGAGAATGGAGGACTGCAATGGTTATCCCACTTCACAAGGGTGGAGTATCTACCGACCCCAGAAACTACCTATTAGTCTAAGTCCGATATGCAAAGCCATAGAATGAATTATCATGGAAATGATCAACAAAGAAATAGGCAATCTTCATACACTGGACACAACCCAATTTGGCTTTATCAAGGGAAGATCGAGCCTACAAATTCAGCTCAAACTTCACTTTCTTCTTCTTTGAGAAGGCTAAGGCATTTGATGCAGTACCCCATTTGTGTATATTTTATAAACTCACCAAACTGGGCATAAACACCTAGATAACTTGCTGGATTGCTGGTTGGCTTACAAACAGGACCCAGGAAGTCAGGCTTGGTGATACTACCTCCACTAGGAGACCCGTCACTAGGTGGGTATCACAGGGCTCTATGCTGGGACAGTCCTATTTGGCATCTACTTCTCAGGAATAAAGACTAATGTCAAGGACCTTTGGCTGATGAAGTTTGCAGATGACTGGAATATAGAAGCTATCATAGATTTCCCCATGACTCAAACATCTTACAAGAGGTTCTAACACAGGCAAATGACTGGTGCCAAAGTCATAGACTAAACACAATGCCAAGAAATGCATTATAGTGCCTTTTGAGAAAACTGTCACCCAAGCTAATTTCTCCATTGATAAAACATCCCTAAAAGTTGACTCTGTAGTCAGGGATATGGGAATGTATGTAGACAGTAAGCTGGCCTTTGACCAACATGTGTATGATAGTAAGAAAATCACTCTATGTCACCCAACTTATAAGTAAGGGCATGGCATCCAAGTTCAAGGAAGTCATAGTGCCACTTTATTCAGCCATTATCAGACCCATCATTGAGTATAATGCCTCCTTTAGCATGTACCTGACCAGACATATGCCACAGATGGAACACCCACAAAGGTTCCTTAGCAGAAGAATCCAGGGTATAAACACATTGTTCTATAGGGATGGCCTTAAAGCCCTACATCTATACTCTGCCTCCTACAAGTTACACAGAGGTGATCTATACCTGACATACAAGGCATCCTCGGATCCAGCTCTGATGGACCTTTGGCACAACTACAATATGAATGGCATTAGAATCACTAGATCCAAAGATTTAAGTTTTGCTTGTGCCATAAATAAAACATGTTGGCAAGAAAAATGTGTGTCTCAGAGGCTCCCCAGCCATATGAAACAAAGCCCATCCCGAACCCCATTTAAGCGTAACCTTGACCAATAGATGAAAAATTGGAAATTCACCCTGGGTCTGACCCCCATGTCTCTGACAGACAGCAATGCCAAAACTAACATGCCCCTAACATAACCTCTAGAAACTTCCTAACATATCCCCTCCTAATAAACATCCATGATACATAGGGACACAACTGGGTTGGATTGCATGGCTAGGCTTATAAAGGCCCTGATATATAACTATGAACTCTTGGTGGTGTATTGTCCACACAGTAGTGTCCTGAGATAGATGACTTCCCAAAGGATAAAATAATGCATGTTTTGGCATTTATTATGCATCAGCTATACTGGCTTCCTTGTCAGTTTTCCATATTCTTACTGCCTTCTTAGCTACCAATGTAAGAAAACCAGCTACTGCTTTAAAATGCTTTACATGTATTTGAGCTACCCCCCCCACACACACACAAAGTAATCTTGTGTTAAAGTAAATGAATCCCCAAATTATTTTTGAAACATTCTCTGCAGCTTACCTTTGAATCCACCCAATTCTGGACAAACCTAGAAAATGTGACCCTAGTCATCTACCACACCTTGCCTACACCTCCAGCATATCTTATCTATTTCTGGGAACATCTTGCTTAATTTTGAGTATAAAAATGTGTGCAAGCATTTCAATGTGAATATTCAAACTAACTTGGGAGATAGACAAATCTCCCACCACTATTCCTCAGTATATTTTATCTTTTGTTGACCAGCTTAGCCCCACCTGGCTAGTGACCTCTTGTCAAAGGCAACCCAAGTGGGATATTTACATTGACTAGGGGGAAATTTGGTAAGGGCACGGAGGAAATTTCCCTTCTCTTTTCAATAGTGTCATGGGATCTTTTGCATCCACCTGAATAATCAACAACTCAGGCAGATGAGACTTCAGTTTAATGTCTCATCCAATGGACAGTACATTCAGAAGTGCTGTATCCCCTTATGCGGCACTGCAGTGTCGGTATTGGAAAATTAACCCACGTACATGTTGTGGGAATAGAAGCCATAGCTTTCTGATCTTCTATTACCAAAGGTACACGTGCTACCTGTTGAGCCATTTAAGCATTGGTTAATATATTGCTTGTTTAGCTTTTCCCATTCTTTCTCTAACTTCTCTTGATTTTGGTAATGATCATACAGTGCCTTGTAAAGTCTACTTATTAACCTGCTATGTATGTTCAGTATCAGATTGTTTGGCTTCTGTAATTAGATTAATTCTGTTTTTGATTACAATCCCCTTTTCCTCTGCAACTCCTTTCATCTAGTCCCTAGTTCCTAAAACCAGAGAAATTCACTTTCCCTTAGCCCAAAACTTCTCTTTGGTACTCTCCCAAGTAATATTAGTGTCCTATTTTCAAATATCTTCCCAGAATCTTGGAACTCTTGCTAGTCAACTCCCCAACTGTGTCATTTATCTTGACTTAATTTCTTATTACCTTTGGTCTGTACTCAAAAACTCTCACCTCTGATAAACATCATGCATTTCCATTTTGTTTCATACTTCTGATGGTGTGCCAAATAAGCCAACATTAACTGGGTTCCTTTATAGTACTCTTGCAGATTTGGCATTCCAAAATCACACTATCCCACAAGGAAACAAGCTCCAACTTCTCTCACTTTCGGACTTTTTCCCTCCCAGATAAAGTTCAACTCCTTTTTAAACCTTTCTCATATCTTATTCTCTAATTGGTAGAAATATGTTTATTCCATGTATCAAAACAGTGGGACTAGGACCATTTTTATGGCCAGAAGTTTGTGACCTAAATCAAGACTCATCCTCTTCCATCCTCTCAGTTACTCGTTTATTTTGAATCTTACATCCTCCCAAGCCTCTTTTATTCTGTCCTATACTCTTCCCACACTGCATTACACCTAGCTATTTCACCCTATAATGACCTCAAAGACGGCTTCTGTTGTACAATTTCAAATGTGGGAATATAGTTAATTACTATGGTTTAAGCTTTACTCCTATTTATCATGGAACCTGCCATCTCATGAAACCTCCCAGGATTGTAAATACAAATCCCAGGGCTTTGTCTGGATCTGTGAGATATCGAATCATACAATCCGCAACAGTGGTCCTTTTTCCTCTAGATCATCCCATTTATATTGTTTTCTAATTTTTTTCTTCACCCCAATGATATCTTAACTACTCCGGAGTCCCTTTCTGTTTGTCCAAAGGTTCTAAAATTGTGAACAGTAAAAAGAAATGTGGGCATCCTAGACTGGTGCTTACAAAAGGTATTTCATCTAGATCTAAGAAATTTATTATCTCTCTATATTTCACATTGATCAGACCTATTATCGGATACAGTGCCCCTTTTGGGATGTATCATGCTAGGCATATCAAGTAGCTGGATGGACTCCAGATATTCCTAACTGAAAAGATCACAAGCTTAAAAGACAAGACCTACTAGGAAAGGCTGGAAGCACTGTACATTTATTCAGTGTCCTATAGCCTACTTCAGTGTAATCTGGGCCTTACGTTTCAGGCTATTATGGATTCAGTAGTCTTAAGATCTCCTATATTTCCACAAATCAAACACTTCCAATAACCCTAAAACCAAGGATCTCAGTCTGCTTCAGAAAATAACAAAGCACAATGGAAAGTAAGATGTGTCATGCAAAGTTTACCTGGACAAAAATCCACTCCAAATTAAGCAATGCAGCACACTATCTTTCTTCAAAAAGGAGTCCGAGACAATTGCATAGTTATCTAAAAGTCACCCCTGGTATGACTGGCATTTTATTTCTTGAAAGGAGGTAAGATTTAAGGTGGGGGGGGGCACTGGTAAGTGCAAACAGCCGCAGGGGGCTCACTTGCCTTGCATTTTTTTACGGTTCAATGAATACTAATGCTTTGCCTTTCAGCTTAATAATGAATCATTTACATTATCAATGGTTTGTCTACCTTCTTTAAAGCTATTCTGGTGCAGACCAACCATTTTTGGGAACAGCCTTGCCAACCTTTGTGCTATTATTCTGATAAAAATTTGTAATCATGATTTAATATGATATTGTTCTATATGAACCCAGATCAGAGGGAGTTCTTTCCTTCTTTAAGGATTACAGTTATTACTTTTCCAGGTACCAGGTATGCAACCCTTTAATATGTTATTGCACAGGGAATGGTAAAATCTTATTGGTTCCTCCCCAGAATCTTTTTGGTATACCATCCTCCCCAGGAGTTTTTAGCTGCATCCTACTTGCTCCTTCACTTCATTTAGGGTAACAGGGGCAATTAGATTCTCTGCATCTCCAAGTATTTTAGAAAGTCTTGATTTCTGAAGAATCAAACTATGTGCTTTCTTCCATCCTTACTCTTCCTTCCCCCCATATAACCCATCTAAAAACAGCTGAAATCTTCAGTTGGTCTTTTTCCATCCTATTTGCCCTTGCAGCTCTAACCTTCACAGTTCCCTTCTCTCATTTCATTTGCTTCATTTTCTGTACCAAAGTTTATATGGTTTAACACTGCTTTCAAAATATATATGCCTATGAACAATCTTTCTACCCACCATTAATTATTTCAAAATGTGCTTCCTCCATTTTTCTGTGACATTTTAATATATGTAGGCTCTGTAAATAGTGTTACACTCACATTATTTCCTCTCCTTTGAAATAATGCCTCCAAATGAATCTTGACCTTTTCTAATCTCATAGCTATACCCTCCGCATATGTAGTTAACTTTCTCAAAACAATCAGCCCATACACAACCACCTCTTTATTACAATTTTCTTATCTTAATCAATACAGAGGGAAGAAGCAATGCTTTAACCTTTACCCTGCTGTAATCGTTTTATCACTAATAATACTGATGCATGGTTTGTAACATATATTAGATGTGTATCTACAGATTTCACTAGATATTTATGTTCCTGTGAAATGTACCCCTTTCTCAATCTTGCCCAACTATTACATCTAGGTGAGAAGAAAATGCTCTCTCTACCCCATTTTTTCTGCAACGTCCACCAAATCAAAAGCCAACATGTCAAGTATTCAGAATGTTCCGTGAGAGCAAAATACTCTTTGGCCCTCCTCAGACATCTTTTTATCGGTTATTAAATTCCAAGCGCCGCAAAAAATTAGAAGTCCTGCTAGTAACTTACTGTCTTATACATTATTCTGTTCAACTCATTCTGTCTGCTCATGGTACCATGCAGACTAGTTTAAAACTGTTAAGTTTCGCCTGTCAGAGGTCTAGAGCATTTCTGCTTAAATCCAAGCCACCCAAAGCAAAGAACAAGAAATTAAGTTTATTTTGCATTTGATAGGTTCATATGTAGGTACTAGGCTATCTGCCCAAGGGTTCATAAATAGGTAGATACTAGGCTATCTGCCCTAGGGCATTTATAAGCCTAGCCAGTGTGTCAGCTTTCGCCGCCCCATTGATTAATTAACTAAGCCTCTCTCAAGAAGAGCCAATTAAGTGATCCCACGGGTGTATTTTCTGTTACCCATTCACTTGTCAAGGTTTCTCTTAAAGAGTGTTAGTGAGGTGCACTGCCTAATGTAGTTAGGAATTTTGTTCCAAAGCATGGGGAGTCTCTGTGACAGGAATCTATCCCTCCAGCATGTTCTATTTATTGTTGTGGTGAGGTTTAGCTCACTAGAGCGAGTGGCTCACAGTGACTTGGATTTCTTTAGGTGGAGCATGTCCATCAATTCTGAGTTGGACATGGCTTTGTAAGTCAGGCAGAGATCACCTCTGAGTAAGCGATATGCAACTGAGTACAACTGGAGTTTTTCCAGTCGGGCTGCATAGGACATATGTTTGAGGCCAGTAATCCTCTTGGAAGGTACTTTTGTGGTCTTTCCAACTGTTGGGAGTGTCTTGTGAGGTACATCCCAAATAGGGCATTGTACTCTACGATGGGTCTGATGAGTGACGAGTAGAGGGGCACTATAACCTCTATTTCTAGATGCAAACCCTTTAGTAATTAGGTGGGTTACATAGAAGGATTTCCTAACTACTTTGGCAATATGATTGTCAAAGGAGAGATTACTATCCACCCGGGTCCCCAGATCTCTTATGTATTCTGTATTAAGGGGGCTGCCACCTATGTGGTAATTCACGGGTGTTTTATTTTTCCCAAACGGGATGACTATGCATTTTTTGGCATTTAGCTTGAGGCCATGACTTTGACACCAGGTGCCCATCTCAGTAAGGCCCTTTTGGAGACTGTCCATGTCAGCCGGAGAGTCAATTATGGCTCCCAGTTTGCAGTCACTGGCAAACTTGGTTAGCCATTGTCCTCCTGTGTTTGCCTGTACTTCTGAGAAGTATATGCCGAACAGTAGGGGGTCCCAGGACCAAGTCTTGTAGGACACCACTTGTGACTGGTTTAGAGTCAGACCTGGAGCCCGCTATTCTTACCGTGGGAGTTCTGTCTGTAAGCCAGTTGGCAACCCATCTCGTGACATAGGGGTTTATGTTCAGGCTGGTGAGGTTTTTTTATAATTCCCGAGTGGGGAATGGTGTCAAAAGCCTTGGCGAGGTCAAGGTAGGCTGTGTGAACTTCCTTCCCCTCATCTATGGCCTTGGTGACTGTCTCGAAGACGTCAACCAGGTTTAGTAGGCATGATTTGCCCTTAAAGCTGAAATGGGTCGGGTCAAGTATTTGGAGGTTCCCAATGTCTTTGTTAATGAGTTCCATGATGATGCGCTCCATAGCCTTGCAGACCAGGCTAGTCAGGCTTATGGGGCGATAGTTACCAGGGTCAGTTGTGGCCCCTCCTTTATGGAGTGGAATAACCATTGCTGTGCGCCATTCTATGGACACGTAGCCTGTGGAGAGGCTGAGGTTGAACAGTGTGTTTAGGTGGGGGGGTTAGTTCATTCTGTAGTTCGTGCAAGACGCAGCCTGGGACACCATCTGGCCCCATTGACGCTGTGCTTTTGGCTTTTGAAAGGGCTGTTTTCACCTGTGAGTCTGCGATTTCCGGGACACTACACTTTTCCGGTATTGTTGTGGGCCCTTTTGGGGGTGTGAAGTTTGCACTGAATCTGCCAGGATGTTGGCAAGATCAGTGGGTTCAGTATATTTTGTGGTATTTTGCACTAGCTCAGAGCATATCTGCGAGTTGCCACTTAGATTCTTGACATAGCTAAGAAGGCTTTGTGGTTATCTTTCAAATCCTTGGCTATTTTTCTTTTGAAGTTAGCCTTGGAAGATATTATGAGGGACCTTAGTTTCTTACCGATACTGATCAGGGATGTCTTTCCTTCTTGGGATTTGCTTTTTTTCTGAACTAGTTTCCTCCTCCTACTGCATAGCCTGTTTATGGCAGGGGGTCCACCAGACTGGTTTCCTTCTCTTAGGGGAGTGAGTCTTGGTTTTGCTAGGGGTGGCATGATCCATGCATCCTTGTAGGTGCTCAGAGTGCATTTGTAAAGGTTCCTGCATCTTGGACATTAAGTAAGGTGAAGTTTGCTACAGAAAAGTTTTTCACTGTGGTTTCCTTGGTTGGAGGTGGTGGTGTAGTGTGGACATCGAGAGTGATTAGTTTATTGTCTAATCTAACCAGCGATGGGTTGAACTCCGGTCAGTGATGACCAGATCCAATATGTTTTCACTTCTGGTAGGGGAGTTTACCAGCTGATCCAGGGCATTTGAGTTGATAAATTCCAGGAAGTGCTGGACCTGGGAGTTTGTACTCGTGTAGTTTTCCCAGTTAAAGGTAGGGTAATTGAAATCGCCCAATATCAGGGTGTTCGGTAGGACCTTCATGTTTTCCAGTGTCTCTAGAAAGGTAGAGTGGTGATCCTGGGTCATGGAGGGTGATCTGTAGCAGGCAACAATTTGTAATGCAGATTTGCCTGATGTTAGTTGCACATGGATGATCTCTGAGGTATCATGATGCGCCTCTAACCTGGAGGTGTAGGTATCCTTGATGAATATGGATACACCCCCTCTTTTTGTGTTTTGGTCCATGTTCTGCGGCCGAAATGTGTGCTACGAGTTGTAGCCCGGTAGTGCTAGGGTGCTCTGTGGATCCTTGGACCAGGTTTCAGTTACTGCACATATGTCGATGTTCTCCATATGGAGGAGTGCTTCGAGCGCGTGCATTTTGAGATTTAAACTCCTAGCGTTGAGTAGCATAACCCTCATATTTTTATTTGGGCTGTTTATGTTGGTGAGTTTGACTTTTGAGCCTTGCCTAAAAAAAGGCACTATGGGGGCAGCAAGAGCCTTGGCCAGTATTCGAAAGCCTGGGGGTGACAGGTGCAAGCCATTTCTTGCAAAGCAACGAGGCTTGTCGAGCATGTTGTCCCAGACTGTCAGACACTGGATCCCCTTTGAATGACACCAGAAGCTTAGCCAATTGTTGAAATTGATCATTTTTTCTTTATACTGCACAGTATCACTCTTGGTGAGGGCAGGATGCTACTCAGAGTCAGGGCCATACCCGCCTGGGCTATATGATCAGAGAGCTCTTCCATGTTTCTTTTCATGTAGTCCAGGGAGATACATCTCAGGTCATTCACTCCAACATGAACAATGACAGAGTCATATTTGGACTTGTTCTGGAGTGACCCGAGTGCTTGTGTTGTGGCAGATTCTGGTTCCCGCCAGGCAGCTAACAGTAACCTTCGCCTTGTCCAGCCTAGTGAGTGGGACGTCAGTGTGTCTGACTATACAGTCACCTATTACTAGTGTGTTAGGTATGTTATTTCGCCTTAAGGGCTGTGATTGTGCGGCACACTGATTTTGTGTTTTATGTGTTGTCTGGTTTATGACGGGAGGTGCAGGTTTTTTGGGTGTCTGCTTTGGAGGTCTGTGATGCTTTTGCAGGTTTTTATTTAGAGCCTCAGAGTATGACTTTGTGTATTTATGTGTATTTTTTGCCAGTGCTGGTTTAGTATGTCTATGTGAGGCTGGAGGTGTGGTGCAAGTGGTAACCTCCTCATGACTTGCCTGTTCCAGTCTTGGGTGGAGAGAGCTTAGCCTCCAATTTAGCTATATAATTGCATCCCTCGCATATGTTAATGTTTTGTGGTAGGAGGAAAGGGTTGTCTGTGTACAGGAGGCAGTTGTAACATTGCCTCAGGATACCCAGGCTCACCAGCTGGACTGGAGAGTATACCTGAAATTGCCCTTTGGTCATGCTTGAATAGTAGGGTGAGCTGCTTAGTCTCTTGATTGGTGAGGGGTGAATAATGAGCCTTGCCCTGCTGGGCAATCAAGTGTCAGGGTATATTAGTGCTTGCTATTAAGTCTGAGCACGTGCTGGACTGCAGGATGCTTTTTAGTGCTTAGGTTGAGAGTTAGACTACTTTCAAGGGAAAAACTGAAGAAGAGACTTGGTGGAGCCGGGATAAATTTAGTCCTAACTAACCGGCGCTGCCCAGATGTGCAAAACCATGCAAACATGGTTTTTACAGCAGGGAAATGAAAGAGAGAGAAATTAGCCCAAAATGGCCTATAAACCTATAATAACTTCTGGGCTGGAACCACTCCTCCAGGGACAGATGGCTGCTCAAATCTCCCTCTCTCACAGGTGAAGAGAGAAACCTCCCTCTATCCAAGTAAGGTATGGGCAACTCAGAAAATTGTAACACAGCCCTGAATTCAGCACTAGCCTGAAAACTGGACTATACTTGCTTAGAAAGGTGGGAAACAAGGAAATTTTTTTTTTTAAAAGATAAGGCAAAAACAGTAAAAAAATACACTTAAAACAGCTTTAGATGACTACAAGTAATCAGAAAAGGCTTTTAAACAAATTACCCAATTAACCAGTAAAAAAATCTCAAAACTGAGCCCTGTTCCTGTAGTCTTCAGTCAGACAAGTTCTAACTGCACACTCCTGCCACTGGGTGCAGGGGAACCTTCTCCAAAAATGACCTGGATTAGTGCTCAAGTTATACAAGGCTAGATTCAGCAGGCCTGGATCTAGTCTATACTACAGCAAACAAGGTGCACCAATTTCAGTACGAAACAGTTCAAATATGCAGGCACTATAAGCCTTTAACCAGAAATTCCCAGCTCAGAAGGGCAGAGTCCAGCCTCTCCTCCCACAAGAGTGCAGACCATGAACCTTCTTAATGTAAAATAACTTGCCTGAAGCCCAAGTGCTTAAACCAGAAGTAATATACTATTAGAACAGACACTGAGCCTTCAATCAGCAGTTCCCAACTTTGAAGGATGTAAGCTATCAGTCCTGCCACAACAGTGTAGATCACAAACCTTCTTAATGTAAAACAACTGGTCTGAAGCCCAAGTGCTTAAACCAAAAGGATTAGAATGATAGCTACACCAAGCAGTAATAAATGCAACTGGGTACTTTTAAGATGACGCAAAAGCAAAATAAAGTAATAAAGCAGGAATAAACACAAATACAGTAAAAGCAGATGAAAAAAAGTGCATTTTTTTTGAGTGAGTAAATGAGATAGGCCCAGGAGGAGTATCCAAATGCAAATTTACAAGAGGGGCGGGCAGTTTCAAAGTCACCAAGATTAACACCAAAACAAAAGCAAGGAGGGTGGGTGGAGAACTGAGAAAACAGAGCCACAACTTCCAGCTAGATATTATTCAATGCGACAAAAATAAATCAATTTAAATGCTGTATTATTTGAAAAAAGTGCAGATAAAGACTTACTTAAATTCACTTATATGTCCAGTTGACTGCATGTAGGTATTAGCTGGCCAAAGCTCAGAGTTTAAGCCACACTTTTTCAACTGAATTTTACTGTTTTACTGCATTAATTTATGCCTTTTAACTGTTTTTATTGTTTGTGCCAGTTTCATTATCTGCACTTGTTTTGCACTGAAATATTGCTAAGTTAGCATAGACTAGATCCAGACTTGCTTAATCCAGCTGTTTTTCATACACAAACTCAAATCCAGCTATTTTTCAACTCCCCTGCTCCTTTGTGGCAGAAGAGTGTGGATATAGCCTTGTCTGAGCTGGGGATTGGTGCAGGAAGGCTCATTGTCTGATTTTCTATTGGCACACTAGTTAAAACTGTTTAATTTTAGCTGTGCACTGCACAACGGGGGTTAGCTGTGCCCTGTATAGATGCAAACACCTAAAAATCACTTTTTTCCCCTAGACAGCAGTCAGTGAAACACTCCTGGGGCTTCCCTGCAACTCTGCGCTGAGCTGTGCCACCCCATTTTTCATCCATGGTCTTCTACAGAATAAGTCCCCTTGTTAATCCCAGAGCAATAGCGGATCTAATTTTCCCTCTCACAAATTAGTACTTAAGAATTACCTGCTACTATAGACGGTCAGTTTCCCAACATTTCTCTAGCCAGCCTGATTAATATGGGGATCCTGTTGCAATGTAGCAATTGCCTCAAGTACACCGACAACCAATTGCTCCTAAAGCCAATACAGTTTGAGAGAGATATAACTATACCATGAAACTAGAATCAGTCCTCTCATGTAACAAACAAGACATAAAACAGATTGTCAGTACATACATCTCTCCTCTCATACAAGATAAGATCAAGACAAACCCAAATACTGAGGTACTAAGAGCCTACCAAGACCAGAGACCTCCCAAGTGCAAATAGCCAACATTACTGGTACATGAACAGAATCCACCACTACACAACACACATACCAGTCTCTTGACAATTAAGCCCCTAAGACAAAACACCTCAAAACCAAATGTCCTGGTTATAGGCGAATCAATAGTGAGACACACAGATGCCAACCTCACCAGGTTGGACACTGAGAAGGTCACGGTCAGCTGCCTGTCAGGTGCCAGGAGCTGTCAAATCACGTACACACTTAAATCACTCAGCAACAACTCCCATTAGAACTCAGATTCCACAATCTGTTAACCTGGGAAACCCAATACTCTTAATTATCTACAAGCACTATGCAGTTAAGTGATCTGCTCAGTCATGCCTTAGGCCAACTGAGACTGACAAATTCAAACCTTAATCATCTGGGCTAAAAGGCCAGGCACACTTTATCAAAATCATAAGTAGTACCGATTACTAAAACTGACAGGTGTGTCAGGAACTGCAAAATTGAATTAACTCTCTTTCTTTATATATATATATATATATATATATATATATATATATATATTAAACTGGTAATTTCCAAGTGTATAACTTTTGACAGCAAAAGTTATAGTCACATAAGCATTCATAAGGGCAATATTACACATTATGCTGATGCTGTTCAAAACATGCTGTGTCACAGGCTTTTCAAAATTGTATACCAACATCCAAGATATACTCACCCAATCCAGAGAGCAGAAAGTGTTCATTTCTGGACAACATACTTAAAAAAACACCATTCCCTTTTTGGCATGTACCTCACAAAGCAAATGCAACAGCTGGAGGGACCAGAGATTCCTCACCAGATGAATCCAGGGCCTCAAACATCTACCCTACACAGATAGGCTAAAAGCCCTGTCCCTCTACTCAGTTTCCTACAGACTCTTCAGAGGCGACCTCTGTCTGGCATACAAAACAATCTCAGACCCCACCCTGATGGGACTGCTGCATATCCACAAGTCAAGCTCCATTCGAGTAACCTGCACACGCGACCTCAACCTGGTCTGGGACATCAACTGGACTTGTTGGCGAGACAGGTGCGTCTCAGAGACTCCCCCTTTAGTGGAACAGACTCCCTCTCCACATAAAGCAGAGTACCTCATTAACCCCTTTTAAGCTCAACCTGGATAACTGGATGGGGAACAGAAAATACACCCCCTGGGATTCCACCTATGTCCCTGCTGGACAACGGCATAAAGTGCTAACTTGTTGGAACATGGGCTAAATCCGTGGCTAGGCTTCAGGGCCAACAGCCTAGTAACTTCTTATGATCCTATGAAAAAAATTCAACAACAGCCTGAGCTTTTTTCAAAATAAAAAGGTCACTGTAGTAAAAATGCATCTAATTTTGTCTTACAATGGACCAACATGCCTTGTTTGCTGATGTGAACAGCTAACATTGTCAAAATGTGATACAGACTGCCAGAAACTTGATGATGCTTACCTAAATCTTTATTTTTAACCAGTACTCAAGTCAACATCTATGAAAGGCATTCCACTGCATAGAGCTCATCAAATCTGTCTGTATAGTAGCCCTCTATGCATGAGAGCTGGATCAAATATTCAGGATATTGGATGACCAATTAAGCATATATGAAAATTAATACATGGGTAAACAAACTAGTAGGTAGAAATACAGATTTATGAAGGGAGACAAGTTATTTGGTCCTCACAGACTGCCCATCTACTTATCCACCCCATTAAGCAGTACAGTCTGTTTAACCAACTTAATCTTTTCCCATATATGAAAAAAATACTATTAACTGCTTAAGAGAGCTGTGCAACATCTAAAGACATGATAATCTGCTACTGCAAGGTGCCACACTGCAACGTTAGATTTAAGGGTCTGATTAGCTCACTCAAAACAAGAGATATCAAGTGTGGGGTTTGTCACTGCAGCAATGTACCATGATGGACACCAGTGGTGAACTCAGAGGAAATTCACAGCAACCTGAAAGGCATGAAGTTAAGCCACTGAGGCACAAACATTTGGCCATATGTTTGCATGTGTTGTCAGGCACAGCACTGTCACATTCTTCCACTATACTCAGAATATTGGGGGGCACAAAACAACATGTTGGAAGGACAGGTATGTGTCTCATAGATTACCTATTCTCTGGAACAGACTTCCTTGTTCATGTGAAACAGAGCTTTTCAGTATCTGCTAGTGAAAGTTAAAGGCCCTAGCTTAAGCGCCAGGAATGGCTAGAAGGACTAAGAGAAATCCACCTCAGAAGAGTCTGCTGATCCTCCACCCTATTTTTGGACTGTTAAGTGAAAAGTATACTCCTCTTAAAGTGAAGCAGCATTCAGGATGGTCAGTGCTGAGGTACCACCTTCCCCCTTCAGCAAAAAACTGCACTGCTGAAAATATAGCCAAAAGCCACCCATGCATTATGATAGTGAGGGGGAGGAATACAGAGTGTGGTCCTATACAGGTGTGTCACAAAATTGTTCTTATATAGGTAATGGAGATGGAGATAGAATTTAGAAGAACATATTTTACCTTTAAAAAACAAGCATTTGTCAAATGTGTCAATGCCACGTTTGCCTGCACTAGAAACAAACCTGTGTCAATTATGGTATGTATGGTCAATAAACTGAGAAAATAAAGTATTAGATTGCTGGCATGTAGAACGTACAGCCTTTCTTCAGTGAATTCAAAATTATTACACAATTTTTCCACATTACCACTTCTGTAAGACATTAACTGCACTTAGGAAAGCTATGTACTGAACAGTACGACATATTCCACACAAACTTTCTTGCTATTCTAGTAATACAGCACCGTGGCTGAACAATTTTGATACTTTTTACATTCACAGAGAGTGAAAACATGATGTATAGTTTGTTCACTCTGGCACACTGCTGTGGAGTTTGATTATTTTCACACATTATGCAACAATCTGAACTGTATTAAGAGCTACAATACCATAATGTTACTGAAAGAAGTGGTTATCTTATATAAAATGACATATTAATTGTTTTCCTATATAACTACTGCTTGCTGAGAAAAGTTTCTTACTGAAATGAACCACAATTTTATGTATTTGCAAAACAGCACAGAGCACTTTTTAAAGTTACAGTGGATGAAATCATGTTATTTTGCTACTGGTTCACTCAAGAGAACAGCGTTATTGCTTTGGTTTACATTCATAAACATTATGAGCTGCTGTGAAGTGTATGTAGGACACGTTATTAAAAAGTATACTGCTATAACAATTACACATTAATGGTCTGACTCCTTGAAAGGTATTATGTGAAACAATAAAAAGCAGTTACTCAAAATAATTATTTTAAGAACAATCTGCTAGAATTAAATATACTATCAGCAAGAAAGCACGGCAGTGCAGCACTGGATAGCAAGAGCCATATAAAGATAAGAAACCTCCTCATTTCTACATAATTGCAAATATCATTAGTGACAGTAGTTGCATAGGACTATAATGACAGGGTAGCAAAGCTTCAACAGAAATTCAGCTCCAGCCAACATTTGGCATTATAAATGCTTGTTCATGTCTTCCCCTACAATTGCTGAATTCAGGACTGTTCAGTGAAAAGAAGGATAGGTGGCACTGCTAGTAATAAAAAAAAATAGTTTTAAGCTTTTGTTTACTACGTTAGTGAAGAAGAGAAAAAAAACAATAAGCTATGTCAAGAATATACCTGCAATAAAGCTATTTAATAGCATATGTATTAGCAATGACAAAAGTAAGCAAATTTTCAGGGTGTAAGTTGCAAATTAACTTCTCAATCAACAAACAATTTTTTTTTTGACCAGGAATCATTATAGCTTGCAATTAAGTAAACAGAAAAGGAAACAAGTTCATAAAGCACCATAAAACAGGTGTAGTTTGACATTACAAAGTAATTTCCACTGCTGGCATCTGCATATTTCACTGTGATTAATTTAACAACTTCTTTTTCTTCAAAAGAGCATCCCGTAAAGCAAGCTGTTTGTCCCTGAAAGAGCGTTTGCCTTTCATTCTGATGTTCTGACTGTACTTCATCATCATAAAGTTCTTTTTCTTTCTCTTCTCTTTATTAGTGGTGCTAGCAAATGGGTTCAGTCTGGATTTCTTTCGTACAAATGTATTCCTTTCAGTCTTCCCAGCTGCAGCTGTTGCTAATCTTGTCTCCTTATCAGATTTTGGTTTCTTATGCAGATGCTCAATGTCACGTAAAGAAAGCAGTTCCCCTCGGTTTGCTTCATCATCTGTAATTTCAATGTTTTTCCTCTTTTGCACTTTACTTGAAGCAAATCTAACTTCTTTACTCATTTGTGCAAGGCGAATTTTCTTAAAGTCATCTTGTGTGAACAGTCTACTGATACTAATTGAAGCTGCTTTAGCCTTTTGCTCTTCTAAGGACAGAGTCTTCACATTTTCCTCCCCAGTCTTCTGTTCTTCATCTGAGGAATGGTGCACATCTATCCATTCACCATCATCCTCTTCATCTTCACTCAGACTAACATCTTCCCAGCCTTCTTCCCCTTCTACTTCATTTTCAGATTTCTCATCCTCCAGTACTTCAGCTCCAGGAATGTAGTCTTTTGCATCTAGTTCTCCATACTCAAGAACTCTAGCATCCCTGGAGGATTCTGTTGGTTTACCCCTATCCTTTCTATTCAGCATTTGTGGATTTGTGGATCGGAAAATGTTTATTAAAGTTTTTGCAGCCATCATTACATTCTTGTCTTTATGTGATTTGTACTCAGCAAGGTCTTGCAGAAGCTCTTCTGTCATAGCCAGAGGACATCTGGAACTTACTTCCTTTATCGCATTAATCCCTACGGTCATAACTTCTCCAGAATTTCTGTCAGTAATAAAGTTGTTGGCTATTGTCCTCAGAACAGGCTGGATAATCTCAGGGGGTACCAAATGGTGTGTAGCTTGTGCAGTGTACAGTAGAATCTTTGTTACTTCTTGCTGATGTGGCTGTAAAAACCTTTGCACAAATGGATAAAAATTAAAAAGAAAAAGCTCATGAATACCAACCAATCGTGAAATGAGGTCCAGCAACATAATCTTCACCTCAAATCTTTCTTTGGAACGTTCTAACTGATGTAGAAGTTTCTCTGCAAAATCTTGAGGATCGTGTATCAGATGAATTGCTGAGAAACTAAACAATTCTTTCTTCTTCTTCTTTTTATGCTTCTTGAGAACTTTCATTGCCTTTTCCAGTTTTCTCTTGTGCTTTGTATTTTTCTTTCCTGTTGCATACCTCATGATGATATCTCTTGCCGAAGGGCCATCATCTTCGGATTCAGAGTCACTGTCTTGTTTTGGGTCTTCATCTTTGCCCAAGAAAAATTTTAAAGCAGCGACCTGGATCTTTGTGACTTTAGAAAAGCATGCAGTAGTAATAACATTTACGGTTTTTGCATCATTCCAAATATTTCTGTTATATAATTCAATCATAACATCAAGCGACATTTTGGCTGCAGTCACATTGCCATCTCTCAGCATTGTATACATAAAATTTTGCAGGCTCGTGTTGACTTTGTTGTTTTTGTGTTTTGCGTTAATATTCTTAATGTCAGTCACAATATGGATATATAGAGTTTTTCTTAAAAGTTTGTCTTGACAACGCAGAAGTTCAAAGAAGAGCTCTAATAAATCTGTTGGATTAATCAGGCCCTTGTTCCTCAATAAAATTAAAGCTTTGCAAAAAGTCATTCTCAATTCCGGATTAAGTACTGAATGGTGACAGAGAAGCAGCTGTTTAAGCTCTTGCGGAAAAGCTGACAAATGGGTTGGGTAACACTGGCTAACGTGAGCCAAGAACATAACGAGTTCGGCTAACTCTTTGCTGGGCTTATCAGGCTGAAGTTTGAAAACGCGAACAACAGACTGGTAGTGATGGTACTGCTGAAGAAATTCTTCTGTGTAGGACGAAGAATCTTTCTTAATTAAATTCTGCAGCTGTGGCAAGCTGCTGGACAGCTTAATATTATTATATCCAGACATAGTAAAACTGTTCACACTTACGGCTTGGTTTCTTCGTTTTACATTTGAAAGTGGTCTTCACTATTTCTATTATCCCTGCGAAGACTCGATCCTTCTTCCGAAGTTAATCAGCGATGCTGGTGTTTCACGTCATTAGAAAGATATAAAACGAAACTTCCAAAAGTGACAGCCAGGCTGATAGTGAGGGTGGATTTTTCTTCTTTGAATTCCACGTGGTGGCCCTCTCACAAGTGGAGAGAAGCGCACGTAGGAACCTTAAACACTGGGAGCAGATGTATTAGGTACCATCACAGGGAGCAAACTCGAACCCAGAAGTCACAACTGGAAAAAAGGAATACACTGCCCATCAAGAGTTACAGTGCCCTGGAAGACAAGAAGGACTTGTAATTCTACGACGAAATGGTTATACTTTAAAATATGAAAATCACGCTTAAGGTACAACAAAGTAGCTGGAACAAAAAAGACAGTTGCCCTTAGACGGAAAAAATATAGGGATGTTCTTGAGTTACGTATTTCCGGGTTTCGACGTTTGTAAGCCTTACGAATACTTTGCGTTGTTTTTTTGGGGGGGGGTCGAAGAAATTGTGTATTTAATAGTGTGGTTCCGCAAACTGCAGTAGCAAGATTGCCTGTTTAGAGGTGGTTAGTGAGAGTGGTGTGCTTTGAACCTAAATATTCAGAGTGATTTTTCAACTTTAAAACGTTTATTAAATGAAATATAAATATTCCAATATTAAGTTGTCAATTTCTAAAGCAGAAGAGACATTTGCTAATGCCCACAGTGAAAATATTTTACATTTTTTAATGAAAATAACCATCATGCAGGTGCAAAAGGATGTCCCCGCAAAACGTTTCTGTATTGTGCATTTTATGATGGACCCCCCCCCCCCCTTGTCCCTTAGAACTAATTTTATTATATGAGTACTTGAGAGAGGATGTTATTCAGCTCTTTGCATGAATATTCACAGGATTAAGCGTCTGAGCTGTTCACAAGGTGCTTTTAACTAGTCAAAGGTATGAGGTTTGATTCCTTCTGTTTTCAGTAATAGGTTCCAACCTCTTAACAGGTAGGGTTGCCACCTTTTCAAATGTCCAAAGTGGGACATTTTTGGTACAAACGTCAGATTTTGCAGACCAAAACATTCCCATGGCCAGTGCAAAGGACATAACTCCACTTTTTGCCTAAATAAAAGCTTATTCTTGTAGCATTTTAGTTGCTTATTCCATTTCTTATACCATTTAGGTGTTTCAGATACAGAATAACTGTTTTATGCAACTATTACATAAAATATAGGAAATAATTTTGTCCTAAAATCTCAGGACATTTGCCAATTTTACAATTTTTTTGCAGGACACAACTGCCCAAAGAGGGACTGTCCCTCGCAAAGTGGGACAAGTGGTAGCCCTATTAACAGGCCAATGTGGAACACAGACCCTAGCAATGTATGTGGAACACCCTTTTGTCACACTGTGTGAAAATGCACCATTGCCATGGGACCTGGTTGAAGTAGGCTTTTTGCCAGAAGTATTGAGTTGCAAATACTGTACAGTGGTATAATTCAATAAGACATACGTTAAAGATGTTAAGATTTGCACTGGGTGTGACAAGGATGGACAGTATTTAGGAATCAGTATATTAGAGGGTCAGCTCAGGTTGGACGGTTTGGAGACAAAGTCAGAGAGGCAAGATTGCATTGGTTTGGACATGTGCTGAGGAGGGATGATGGGCATATTGGAAAAAGGATGCCAAGGATGGAGCTGCCAGGTAAGAGGAAAAGAGGAAGGCCTAAGATAAGGTTTATGGATGTGGTGAGAGAGGACATGCAGGTGGTTGGTGTGACAGAGCAATATGCAGATGATCCGCTGTGACGACCGCTAACGGGAACAGCCGAAAGAAGAAGAAGAAGATACGTCAATAAGTAAAGTCAGCAGAAACCACTGATAAAATGCAATATACTTAGTAGAAAATTGCTACATAACAGTATTCAAATGCAACTATTAAAAAAAACATGCTGTTTAGCACCTGCTTTTCCAACCCTCCCATTTATGTTAACTCATCAAATCAAGGACACATCAGAGTAGAATCAGGGACAAATAAAGAATTAAAACAGGGAAACGTTTGCAATTTTGCTACCATTACTTTGAGAGATTGACAGAATAAGAGAAAGTCAATTAATATACACTTTCAGAAATAAAAGCAGTCTATCTTTTCTCCAAAAGTGACCAGCCTAGCTCTCAAAAAATTAGGGACAAATCCAGAAATAATCAGGGGACACTTTTTTACTATTATCTTGAGGCATTGACAGAATAGAGAATGTAAATAGAGAATGTAAATAGAGAATTGATCTTACTCAAGCAACCTGCTAAGTTTCTAACAAGATTTGCGTTAGCAAGCATTTTTCTGAAGGATATGAAGTCTGAAATTCAAATCTATGTCATTATTTAGTGTTTAATACTCAGTGATTTGCCAGAAAACAACAAATTGTATGAGCAACAGACCAAAAGGCAAAAATCTGGAACTCTACTCCTGTCTTATACAATGTTTAATCACTCCTACATTCTGCACATTCAGCCACTTAACTCTGCCCAATAAGGTAACAGAGCATTTGTAGCAAGTTCAGTAGTCTACAACCCCCAAATGCAATCCGGAAGAACAAATAAATCATCCAAGGCAGAGGTATAGCTCCCAGGCAGCAAGAGCAACCAGCAGCCCAGCAACAGCACCACTAAAACAATCACAAACCAAGTAAAGCAAATTGCAGCCCTTTTGTAAGCTCTTTCCCTCAGGTTACTGTATCTGATGAATCCACGATCATAGCAAACGAACCTACCGTGCAGTCAAATAAAGAGAGCCATAACTCTAAATGTCTCATGACACAAAGAATGCAGACTAAGCAAGAAAACAAGATATCATTAAATAAATTGTACCTACAAACTTTCAATTATAACTCGTAAAACAGTGCCCTTGGGAAACAAAGAACTCCTTTACATTTTAAATTATGAACCACAGAAATCCTAGTAACTAGATAGACCCCAAAAAGAATTACTGCAAACCTGCAAAACAACAACTGTCAAAGAACAAAATCCCTTCCTAACAAGTCTACACCCATATGGAAAATAATCTACACAGTTAACCTAAAAACTCCTTCCCGTCACACACCTTGATCACAAAATCAGGGCATCTCGAAACCTTCTTACTGACCTGTGCCATACTACTGCATCTGACATCAAGCATGTCTATGAAATTACTATTAATCTTCATTTGGAAAGGTCACTGCTGCAACTAACGCCCTTAAAGCCACCCACAGCACCACCACTACCACTCCGGACATTTAATCTGGAAATTCTATTCATTGCCTTATAAAATACCACAAACTTTTTGTTAAAACTAACAAAGCTATTATTTCTTCTGTATTTTAAACACTGAAATTTCTAAAACGTCAGTTGTGTACTACCTGCTATAGTAAACTACAGCCTTGCTCTTTGTAAGTTATTGCAAGTGTTACTCTCCGAATGACTTGTTAATCAAACCAGTGATACTCCCTCATCTTCAGCTAAGGAACATGAATGATTTGTGCTCATTACTATAAACAAAATGCAAGACTTGAACATAAAGTGGTTCCCTTTGCATCAGGAACAGATGCTCGATTGGCTTGTATACTGTGATGCTAACTGGCTTTAATTGTGGAATAAAAACCAGTTAAACATCACAAAGTGGAGCCTCCACTGTTCAATGTGGAACAGTGGGTTAAATCAGTCACAAATACAGAGCGTTCCACACAATCCAGAGCACTTGGTTGCTCAGTTTCCAGTTGCAATGCCTACTGTGTAACTGATAAATCATTTGACCCAGACATTGCTATCAGTTTGCCCCGGAAAAGGAACATCTGTGTTTAGTGGACTTTCACAAATTTTTGCAGTTTATAAAATACAAATAATTAAATAATTTAATGAGTGCTTCTTGTACATATACGGGTGTTAAAATTAACAACATTATACACTCACAAACGTACAGCATGGTTTTAGACCAAAGTACAGCATATCAGCAGCCACAGTCTTAAAAAACAGTAACATTTATATCAGCGTGGAAGAAGGCTTTCACTGGAGCAATATTCATATATTTTGAAAAAGCTTTTGAATGTGTGAACCATAAGCTGTAGATCCAAAAGCTCAAAAAAAAAAAAAGAAGACACTTTCAGATTATAGCTGCAGCTGGTTTCAAAACTGTCTTCAACACTACCACCATGCCAGCACCTAAGTATCCCATTTTTTTTCTTTTCTATCATTTTAAGTTCATTAACCACTGTGGCAAAGTGGTGCAGTAGATACACTGTCACCTCACATTAGTAGGTTCCCTGGTTCGATTTTGGCTGGGGTACCTTCTGTGCAGAGTCTGCATGTTCTCCCTGTGTTCACTTGGGTTTCCTCTGGGTTCTCCGGTTTCCTCCCACATTCCAAAGACATGGACACTTTAAACTGGCCATAGATGTAAGTGTGTGTGTGTGTGTGTGTGTGTGTGTGTGTGTGTGTGTGTGTGTGTGTGTGTGTGTGTGTGCGTGCGTGTGTTTGTGTGTGTGATGTGGGAGAACCACCATGATAGGGCTAGCCGCCCAACGGTGTAAACCTTGGCTCTAGATGATTGTCACAGTTGAATTGACATCCCGACCCCATGTGTGATAATGGGAAGAAGGGGTTGTGGATGGATAGAACTAGCATTGATAACAAATTACCAATTTCAGTCTCAGCCCGGGTGGGAAAAAAGAGATACACATTTTAGCAAAAGACAAGATTGTAAACAAATTACATGGTAATTCTATGCCATTATTAACAGCAAAACAGGATTGAAGTAGTATGATCAGTGTGGTATTGTACACTGTAATACAGAGAAAGCAAGTGGTATGACATTCAAAGTATACGAGGGTTAGAACTGCATTGGTTCATTAGCAGGTAAGAAGAAAGGCAGGTAAGGTGGGATGGTGGGGAATTGCAAATGATATTTTGAGTATATTTTATTGAGGGTAGTGGGATTAAGCAAGCTGAAATTAGGTGACATGGTTAGAAAAAAGCACTGGCTTTTGATTAGATGCTGGAGATGGGCCTTTAGTGGGGTTTGGAATATTGGGCAGGCTGACGTGTCTATGATTTGCGAGTGGATAAATTCCCATAGTCTACAGCCAAGTCTTAACCATAGTCTCCCTTGTGTTACTTTAAAATATGAAGTACAGCAGTGAACCTGATATTTTGAGTGCTGCTGTAATGCTAATGTCTGCTTCCCCACACTGACTTTGCAAGGGATAAGCAAAGTATGGCATGGTTTTCATATATAAAACATTGCACCTTTAGAGACACAGGATAAGGAATAGACTCTCTAATACTTAATCCTGCACAGGGTTATCTTGCTTCTCCCTCCACTGAACATACTTGCAGAGATTACATCCCACTGTCTCGGAAGCTGTGCATACTTTGCTACCTTCCCAGCCACCTCCACTCACTTAACTTTATATTTCTCCCTCTCTGACCCCTAATTAAGACCTGCCACAATTATCTTAAAGCCAAACCAACATGTAACAGTCCTCCACCTAACTAATCCCAAACAGTCATACAATAATACAAGTCCAACTTCCTCTGAACTTCAGTTCCATTCATTCTCTTCCCTTCCTCACCTCCTCACACACAAAAAAAACTTCAGTACCAACCCCCCAAATACAACTGCTTCATGTCTCTTGAAATTCACCACCATGGCATTGCAAACATACAGTGGGTAATTCAATAAACCCTACATGGAGCGATTCTACATGTAGGAACAATGTTGCAGCCCAAGCAGGAAATATGGCCGCCGAGCAATCCAGGAAATAGTGCTGGAGTGTGCACAAGCGTGCAGACACGGAAGCGATTGCAGAATACAAATCACCTCATTTGCTGAAAGGCATCCATGTAGGTGCCGTGTCTGCAGGAAAAATGTACGCAGTTAGTAACTGTGTACTGGAATGTAAAAATAAAACAGGGCTGTGACAGCCAAATAAAAGCACGTATTAGGTGCAGTAGGTGTGCAAATGGCCAAAAGTATGGCCATTGACATTTAAAAGTGATGCAATTAATAAAAAATGAACCTTTTTTTAATCACATATGCCACATTTAAGTGGCGAGCAGAGATGCACAAGCATACTAGTTTGCAAAGAAAATTAAAATTGTAAAATATGACATTTAAAGCTATATTGAATTTTCCCATTATACTGGCCAGCATGCAGAGTCATACAATGGCAGGTTATAGGGTATACACAGTTAGGTGTATGTAAATGAGATAAGTTTATTGAGTAGCAAAATGGGCCACTGTGTCCGCAGGTACTAACTGAGTAAGGGCTTGAACTGTGGTAGTGTAGGCGGAAGAGACAGCTGACATGAAAAGGGGGTGCATCATCATATGGGTAAGCATATTGGAGCTTAGCGGTGCCTGTTTGCACTCAGCTAAGCACAGCTAAGCAGTGGGTGTGTCTGAGGCTGCTTAGCTGTGCTTAGCTAGTTAAAGAAAAGCTAAGCATGCTCGTGTACAGGGGAGGGTCAAATCTGCTGAGCAATGTTTATACTGGAGCTGCGGGTTTGCACAGCATGGGGCAGGGCTTAGAAGTGGAGGAAATTGAAAAAAAAAGTAAAAGGAAATAGCTTAGAAAAGCCAATCAACTATAAATGACTAATAAGCCCTCTGCCACTCACACTGGCCCATTCAAACCCCTCAATAATATAGCTGCCAGCTGGAATGTATCATAGTCAGCCAATCACACAGGCTACATCTGCAGCACACCAGTATGAAGTATTAAGACACCCTTTAATCTGATTTTTCCCACATACTCTGCACCATTGGAGTGCACACTTGGGAATTTTAACTGACAAAATGATAGGGGCTGCTGCTGCTTTGCTACATCTCTACGTGCTACAGGCCAATGTCAGTGATGATGATGATGATGCTGACAACTGGCCCAGACTGAGGAGGAAAAGCATGTTCAGACCCAGGGTAGCCTTTCAGGGGCTACATGAGCTGGAGATAGTAGAGCGCTACAGGATGAACAGGGACATACTACAGGAACTCACCGAGCTCTGCCACCCTCACCTCAGACCCAGAGGCAGCAGAGGGGAACCCATCAAACTGGAAACAAAGGTATGTGTAGCCTTAAGAATACTAGCTACGAGTACTTTCCAAAAACCTACTGGGAACATCATGGGGTTCTCAGAGGCATCCGCATCCAGGGTACTCCACCAGTTCGAGGATGTCATGCTAACACATACCAGTGAGCACATTTATTTCCCTAACATCCCTGAAGAGAGGACTGTGACACTCATGCACTGGCCCAGTAATCAAGGAGCCTCGATGCTCACTACTAGCACCAGTGAGGGGTGTCCACATTGGGAGGATAACAAGTACACACACATTAAAGTACAATTTCCCTTAAGAGCACACAGAGATCACAATCAGTTGAGGGCTGGTTTCTCCCTTTCTCTCCAGATCCCCAGTAAGACTCCCCACTGGCACAGCTATAGGATACAGATCTCAACCGAGTGGTCAAGCCAAAATGTCCAGCACCCTCTCTGTCCAACCAGTGCTTTGTGTCCCTGCCAAGTAGCTGACACACACTCATTTTGAGATATGAATTATATACAAACACACAGACACTCCTGGGGAAGGCTGGCACAGGTTCTCCAGCTATGCCCCCCTCCTACCCAGACTATAAGGTAGAAATCACTGCCACCAACCACTACTTCGCTACTATAAGGCCCTTCTCAACGGGTGACCAATTCCACTGTGTGCTATTACGGTTATCCAAATAGTAAGTGTAACCCAGGGCTAAGGCTATTGGAGTGGTTTATACAGTATCATCAAATACATGCAAGTATGCTAAGAGCTTTAATTATCTCTACACAAAACAGACACATTTGAAAGGTTTAAAAATATGTAATCATAAATAATAAAATCACAAGACAATACTCATCAATTCAGTTGTTAATAGTAAGTTCAGAAATCACAGAAAAATACTTTAAAACAATATTGTAGGATAGTCTGACATAAATATAGAAAAAAGCTAGACTAATCTGGCTATTTTCCTATCTGTCTCTAAGAGAAACTATGTTCTAAATTCTACTTACAAGGCAAAGTGCTGGCGAGTCGTTGTCAGCTCTGAAGACAAATACAAAATGCGAAATCTTTCTCTCTGAGAAAGTCTTAAATTGATAATACACATTACTGCTGAGTCATTTCAGATTACATCATTCTTGACACATCTACTTAAGTTTCCCAGGCTCACAGAACTTAAAATTGTAATATGTCTTTTTTGTAATCTGGACCTGCCAGGAAGCCACAGCAATAAAAGCCACTTTACATGTAAAACCTAGTAATTATCTCTGTCTTAGAACAATAGAAATAATTTCCTAGCCCAGACATCCTGTCTTCTAGCTTGAGATCAAACAGTCATAAAATGCTTTACTCTTCAGTTTTCTTCCAGCAGGAGGGTGCACTGTGGCTACATTTTTGAAGCTTAGAGCATAACACAGTTTTCTTACATTTGTTACACAAGCCTGTGGTTCATATTAATATTTACAATGACATAGAATTATTTATAAAATTCTATCTGGCTGGGCTGGCATTCCCTCAGTTTTTCACATTTCCCCCCACCTCGAAAACACAAGCTAGTTTTTCAAGAGTCCCTTGAGAAATGTTGCTTGAGAGGGTTGTGTCTGTCTGGGTATACCTTACCCCATTCCCTGTCTTGGGACCCCATCTGCATTGGCATTGCTAATCCCACTGCGGTGCTGCATTGACATATCTTATGCTTGCAACCCTAGGTTCCACCTCAGTAACTTAGAATTTTGCTGGCTGGCTCGATGTAACCATGTTAGGGGATTGTCATCTGTAACTACAGTGAAATTTCTTCCATACAGATAAGGCTGAAGTTTCTGTAGTGCCCACACTATGGCTAGACATTCCTTTTCTACAGCTGCATAGCATTCCTTTCTGTATTGGAGCCTATGACTGAGATAAACCACTGAGTGCTCTTCTCCCTCTGAAGAAATCTGGCTACGTACAGCCCCCACCCCATGGTTTGAAGCATCCACCTGCACAACAAATTCTTTGATGTAATCTGGATGGGCTAACACAGGGGGTCCACCCAAAGCTTCTTTAAGCTTCTGGAATGCCTGCTCACATGCTGGGGTCCTCACTACCTTATTTGGCATGTTTTTCCTTGTCAGGTCTGTGAGGGGAGCAGCTATGGTACTATAATTGGGGATGACCTTTCTGTAGTACCCTGCTGTCCCTAAGAATGCCCTTACCTGCTTTTTGGTAACAGGTGCAGGCCATGCCTGAATGGCTTCCACTTTGGCAGGTTCTGGCCTGATCTTGCCACTTCCCACTCTGTGTACCAGGTAGGAGACCTCTGGCATACCCACCTGACATTTTATAGGCTTAATGGTCAACCCTGCCCTCTTTAGTCTGTCCAGCACCTCCCTGACATGCTGAAGGTGCTCTTGCCTGGAATGTCTGTAGATGGCAATATCATCTAGGTAAGCAAGGGCAAACCCTCCTTCTCCTGCTAGGACATGATCTACCAGTTTCTGGAAAGTCACTGGGGCATTTTTCATCCTAAAGGGTATCTTTGTGAACTCATACAAGCCAAAAGGAGTCGCAAAGGCTGACCTCTCTCTAGCACTGGGAGTCAAGGGCACTTGCCGGTAACCCTTGGTAAAATCAATGGTGGTAATACACTTAGCCCCACCCAGCTGCTCTTGAGCTTCATCTGTCCTAGGCATGGGGTAGCCATCTGACTCTGTGTGACTATTTAATTTCCTGTAGTCCACACAGAACCTGGTGCTGCCATCCTTCTTTGGCACCAGCATCACTGAGGAGGCCCAAGGACTGTTGGACTCCTGAATTAGTTCCAACATTTCATGTATCTCATCCCTCAGAGTCTGTTTGACTGTCTCAGGCACTCTATAAGGGGCCTGCCTAATAGGCCTTTGGGGTCCTGTATCCACCTGGTGCTGCACCACGTGGGTGCACCCTGGTTTCCCAGTAAACATGTCCCCAAACACCCGTAACACTGCTCGAATTTCTTGAACCTGGGTAGGAGATAGCTGCTGGGGCACTGCTACACCTTCCAGTGAGGTGTCAGTCCGAGCCTCACTGAGAGGATCAGTCACCAGATCTCCCTCAGACTCCTTCTGTAGTCATCTGCAAATACTCAGCACAAGTCATGGTAAGATTTCATCATGTTAACATGGTACAATTTGTGCCCCTGCCTCCTGCCTAGCAGTTCTACCATGTAGTTAACATCACTGACCTTCCTTACCACCTTGTAGGGTCCATCCCAAGCTGCCTGCAGCTTGTTGTGTCTGACATGAATGAGAACCATCACCTGCTGCCCTACAGCATACTCTCTAGCTCAAGCATTCCTGTCATACCAGACCTTTTTCTGCTGTTGGGCTTCTGCCATGTTCTTCTGGACCAAGCCCATGAGTTCCCTGAGCCTTGTCCTGACGGTTAGGACATATGCCACAACAGACTCCTTGTGAGATTCCCACTCAATTTCCCACTCATCATGAATTAAGTTTAGAGGCCCCCTGTCCCTATGCCAATACAACAACTCAAAGGGTGAAAAACCTGTTGATTTCTGGGGAACCTCTCTGTAAGCAAACAACAGATGGGACAGATATTTGCCCCACTCCCTCTTATACTGGTCTGAAAATGCCCGTAGCATGGACTTGAGTGTAGAGTGTACCTCTCAAGAAGACCAATAGTCCGGGGATGATAGGGGGTGGTCTTTAGGTGCTTCACCTGACAGTACTTCCACAGACAAGCCAGCAGGTCTGACATGAAATTGGCACATCTATCTGTCAGTGTTTCTTTTGAGAAACCTACCCTGCTGAAAATCTCTAACAAAGCATTTGCCACCTTTTCTGCCTCAATAAAGGACAAAGCCACTCCCTCAGGATATCTTGTAGCATAATCTACTACCACTAGGATATACTTTTTCCCTGTGGAACTTGGGGTACTCAGAGGCCCCACAATATCCATAACTACCCTCTGAAATGGCTCCTCAATCACAGGCAAAGTCATCAAAGGAACTTTCACCTTGTCTCCTGCCTTGTGTACCTTTTGGCACTGCTCACGGGTTCTGCAGTACCCTATTACATCTCTGGAAATTCTAGGCCAAGAGAAGTTCTGCATAATACATCTCTTTGTATGTTTTATGCCCATATGACCTGCAAAGGAAATATCATGGGCTATGGCTAGAAGTGCCAGACGGTAGGGTCTAGGCACTACCAACAGCTGTATTCTCTCACCTTTTAGCCCTCCCTCAGGGGTCCACTCTCTATACAGTAACCCTTTGTGCCAGTATACAGAATCTCCTTCCCTTGAGAATCAATTGCCTCACCAGCTACCTGCCTCAGGCCTTGTAATGTAGGGTCTGACAGCTGAGCATGTGTCAACTTTCTCTTTGTAACCCTTCCCAGCTCCTCTTCCACAGGAAATCTGGTATCCTCTGACAGCGATGCCTCACTGTCAGCCTGGGTACTACTACTCACCTCTACCTTTGCAATCACTCTCTCCAAGGGAACATCAGTACTCAAAGCTGTGGCTCACCTTCAGTCTCACTGGTACAGGATAGCTCCTTCCCTGAAGTAACCACCTCACCAGTCCTGGCTGCAAGTATGCAGCCTGTCTGGGTCTCCCCAGGCTACCAGACCCACATGTTTGTCTCCAAGCCTGACTGCGTGTAACGGCATAAACATATGGTACTGTCTCATCAAAATCCTTCCCTATCAGGACATCTGCAGGATGGTAGTTTGGTACCTCTGTTATCTCAAGACAACCTACTATTGGCATTTTGTCATTCCCCCTTACTGGCTCTCTTACCTTTTGTTCCCCACCTTGCCTCCGTGGACATCTATATGCCACATGGCCCCATTGGTTGCATTCAAAACATTTAATCCTAGGTCCTGGACATGTACCTGGACAAGTGGCTTCCCCTGCTACTGGCATATTCTAATGGGGCATTCTGGTTCCCTTAGACCCATGAGCAGCACTTGGGGTCCCCTTTCCTGTGCAGTGATGCCCTGCTTGCTAGGTATAGGTCTCCCTGCTTCCCCAACTTACCTGAAGTAGAGGATTGTCTATAAGCTAACCAGATCCTCATGTCTTCAGGCAAAGTGTTAAGGGCTTGTTCCCTCATCAAAAGGTCTGCCAGCCCTTCAAAAGTGTTGACCTGACATCCACTCACCCAACTATGAAAATAAGTGCTTAGTTCAGCAAGATATTCACACACACTTTCATCTGCCTTGTATCTATGCTTACAAAACTATTTTTCCTATAAGCTTCAGGTGTTAGCTTAAACAATTCTAGCAAACAAGTCTTTACAGCATTATAATTTAAGAAATCATTGTCAGACAGTTTGGAAAGTATATTTACAGCTTTACCATGGAGTAAGGGGGTCAGGAACTGTACCCAGAGCCTTTGGTCAACATCATACTGTTTACATACTGACTCAAACATGTAACTCAAACTGTCAGAATTATCCCCCTCTGTAAACTGTAGAAGAAATGTACTGACCTTTGTTGCTTCTGGGGTTCAGTTATTTCCTTCCCCATTACCTGCATGACTCTGGAGCAGAGTCAGCATCTCTTTTTCGTGCTGCCTTTGCCTCTCCTTCTCCTCTGCTTCCAGGCGTAGCAGTTTCTCATTCTCCTCAACCTGCAGACGTAACAGTTTCTCATTTTCATAGATACCTCAGTCTCTCTGCTGCTTCTTTTTCCAAATGCTTGGCATCTAACTCAAGTCTCTTCAGCTCCAAGTGGATTTTTAAGTCCTCTGTAGAAAGGTTGAGCTGTCCATTCTCTGAGTGATATACATCTCCACGGCCAATCTGATCATCCTCCTGATTGCTATTTTCTGATACAGATGTGACTAACGCTGCAATCATGTCTGCTTTATTCAGGTTTCCCTGCACCAGTCCTTTAGCCTGGCACATCTCAGCCAACTGGCTCCTTGTTAGCTTGCCATACCCCTCTTATGACATGCTTGGCTGCTCTTCCTGACTAACTAAGCTAACAAAAGAAATAAAACAATTGTGAGCTGAACTTTGAATGTTCACTGTGTGTCTGATTTTGAGTTCAAGAATACCTTTAGTGATCACTGTACACAAGCTACAGGAATTCACTAACCACACCACTGCAAGCCAATTAATATGTGATGTGGCTAACTCACCACTGTCAACCAATTAATATCTGATGTGGATATCCCACCACTGCCAGACAATTAATATGTGATGCCTGTGCACTGGCCCAGTAATCAAGGACCCTCAATCCTCACCACTAGCACCAGTGAGGGGCATGCACATTGGGATGGATAACAAGTACACACCCAGTAAAGTACAATTTCCCTTAAGGGCACACAGAGATCAGAGTCAGTCTGGGGCTGGTTTCTCCCTTTCTCTCCAGATCCCCAATAAGACTCCCCACTGGCACAGCTATAGGGTACAGATCTCAGCCGAGTGGTCAAGCCAAAACCTCCAGCACCCTCTCTGTCCAACCAATACTTCTTGTCCCTGCCCAAGTAGCTGACACACACACACACACACACACACACACACACACACACACACACACACACACACACACACACACACACACACACACACACACTTTGAGATATGAATTATCTACAAACACACAGACACTCCTGGGGAAGGCTAGCACATGTTCTCCAGCTATGCTCCCTCCTGCCCAGACTATAAGGTAGAAATCACTGCCACCAAGAACTACTTATCAGCTACTATAAGGCCCTTCCCAAAGGGTAACCAATTCCACTGTGTGCTATTACTGTTATCCAGATAGTAAGTGTAACCCAGGGCTAAGGCTATTGGAGTGGCTTAAGCAGTATCTCCAAATGCATGCAAGTACTCTGAGAGCTTAAATTATCTCTGCACAAAACAGCCACAGTTTGAAGGTTTCAAAATATTTAATAATAAATAATAAAAACAAGACAATACTCATCAATGCAACACAGTGCTAATAGAGAGTTCAGAAATCACAGGAAAATGCTTTAAAACATTATTGTAGGATAGTCTGACACAAATATAGAAAACAGCTAGACTAATCTGGCTATATTCCTATCTGTCTCTAAGAGAAATTATACTCTAAATTCTACTTTCAAGGCAAAGTGCTGGTGAGTTGTTGTCAGCTCTGAAGACAAATACAAAATGTTATTTCTTTCTCTCTGAGAAAGTCTTAAATTGATAATACACATTACTGCTGAGCCATTTCAGATTACATCATTCTTGACACTTCTACTTAAGTTTCCCAGGCTCACAGAACTTAAAATTTTAACAATTCATTTTGTAATCTGCACCTGCCAGGAAACCACAACAATAAAAGCCACTTTACATGTAAAACCTAGTAATTATCTCTGTCTTAGAACAATAGAAATAATTTCCTAGCCCAGACACCCTGTCTTCTAGCTTGAGATCAAACAGTCATAAAATGCTTTACTCATCAGCTTTCTTCCAGCAGGGTGCACTGTGGTTACATTTTTGAAGCTCAGAACATAACATAGTTTTCTTACATTTGTTACACAAGCCTGTGGATCATATTAATATTTACAATGACATAGAATTATTTATAAAATTCTATATGGCTGGGCTGGCAACCCCTCAGTTTTTCACAAGGACCACCAATATGCATCTCTTCCACCTTGTAGCACACTACCCAGAGGAACTGCTTACCATAGACTGCACTCATGTGCACAACAAAGCACCATCCAGTGAGGAGGGTAGAGTCTACGTCAACCGCAAGGGCTATCACTCCATCAACTCCCTGGTCATGTGCAATGCCCAGGGCATTATCATCAGTGTGTGTGCTGGCAGCCCTGGCAACAACTCCCACATCTTGCACACATCACAGCTGTACCAGGCATTTGCCAGGGGGGGCATATGGTCATCTAGTGGGGGATGCTGGTTTCGCACTGGAACCATGGATGATGACAACCATCAGAAATACACACACCCACTGAAGAACACCATAATGAGGCACATAAACAAGCTAGGAACACTGTAGACCATGTGTTTAGGCTGCTTAATTCAGGGTTCCGCTGCCTTGACATATCTGGTGGAGCCCTGCAGTAGTCTCCAGCCACATGTGCACACATGTTCATAGTATCTGCCATGCTACACAATATGATCCTGCAGAAACAACTGCGACAGGGACACACAGCCCCTCACCATTGCCAGGGTCCCAACAGGCACAGGGAGACTTGGAGGAGGAACCCCCTGAGCCTGTCCCTGTAGGCAGATGTAGGCATGCCCAGTATGCCCTATCCTGTAAAACAGGCAATGCATAGCACATACACTGACACCCTAGGACCCAGGGACTGACACCTCACTCTGACTCACACACACAGAGTAAAACAGATGCCACACACATCACACTATCTGTACCTTACCATGTATAGGCTGTGTACTGCATGCATCTGACAGAGTCAGCCCTGAAGCACTGTCCTCACAACTGCTGCAGGCACAAGATAAGTAACTGTTCTTAGCAACAAATAAATGGTGTAGTAGACTGAGGTGGCATATCTATGGTATTGCTGCATGTATGCAAGGGGAATGCGGTGGGCTACCGGGATAGCAGCAGACAACTGACAGCTATGTGGGACAACAGGAAATGTCTGCCAAATACTGGCTTCCCCAGAATATGCAGTTGTACCCAAAGTGGCAAAACTTACTGCAGTATATATAGGTCACATGCATGGATGTCAATGTTGGAGTCCCATACACACCTTTTAGCTTCTCACAGCAAATCATCTGTACAAAGCCATAAATAAATGTGTGGCAAAGGCCCACAAATAGGGACAGTTGTGAAATATTGCTCTTACAAACTTAGGCAGTTATATTAGAACAGGTCTTGCAGTTGCATTAAGTCTCTGAAGGGTAAGAAGTCTGAAACTCAAATGTCTGTCATTCCTTTGTAACTTTGGTCTTTAATGATATGCCAGTATTTTTCAAGACAACCACAATACTATGATATATCAAAATATAAGGCAAACATCTGGACAGTCTGTGGAAATGTGTACAGTTGAGAGGTATGCCCTCCTCCCCCAACACACCCGTATTCCCATAGAAATGCAGTAACATTTATGTTTATAGGGTAATATCAGCAGAACACACATTCCCACTGCTGTCCCAATCAACTTGCTAACTTGTTCCATGTCCACAATATGCAGGGGTCAGTGTGCTATGTATGTGCATGGTTAATACTATCAGGAAGTAGGCAGCACTTACTGTTAGCTGGTGTGGCTTATTGGTCTCAGTACAGTACTGTGGTTAACAGGGTCCATGATTTGAGACTGGCCATGCCAACTGTTTTGTATGTCAGCTACACTTACAGTAGGAGTTGTACACACTGTCCAAAAGTTAATATTTATTACTGCAAGAAAGCTGGACAATGGAGGGACAGGGGCCACACATATGGACAGTAAACAGCTCAGAGTAACCTACACAATGTCTAGTAGAACAGCAGGTTGTGACAAGTCAGTTTAGTGCCATGTTATAAATGACTGCCACATTACTGTGTCAGTACTGTCCACAAGTCAGTGGGCTCCATCCATGCCCCTGGAATGACAGGGTGTCACAGAATGTTTGCAGGTATGCCTCATATATCTGTTCTGCTTGTCATAACATTGCATTTGCCTGCCAAACTATTTTCAAAACAATAAAGGTTGATGTGAAAACATCAATGACAGACAGGTGAGAAGCAGATGTCATACCCATAAGAAAATGCAAGCTAATACAAAACCATTCTACCAACTGTCTGTGTTTGGAAGAGCAGTATTAACATCCTGTCCCCATGTCTGGCCTGTGTCTGACTGTTATATATGGGCTTGTCCAGATGTCAGTCTGTAAGAGTTTGACAGCTATGGCCAACATGTAGCCTTATAATAATACTGCAACACAAACTGTCTGAGGATCACAGCAGATGTAGGGGTGCAATGACGACAATCTGCTAAACAGGTACAGTCGGTGTTGTGAAGTCTGTAACCCTGTGTGTGATGTTTTGACTTCTACCCCTCTCACACCGTAACTACAAATACATAGCAGCAACTGTGGACAAAGCCTGTGACTGGACTACAGAATGACAAAGAGACACATATAAGGGGAAGGGGAACCACTGGCCAGACAAATGGAGAATGTGCACACCAGAACAATTTGTGTAGTAACATAGGTTCCCTGCAGTGTATGGAGTCAGGAAACAAATGTCTGTCAGCAGTTCATCACATTACTCTATACTGGTCTGCCACTGACATACCAGGAAATCACAGTGCTATGCAGAATATACCACCCTTATTACTGAAAACTCTACTCAATCTAATGCACTCTGTACCCACACCAGGATACAACTCAGTTAATAAGTAGAGTACACAGCTGAGAGATCCCCAGCCAGTGTATCATTGAAATGCTGGACTGCTTACAACAGGTTCATCAGCCAATCGGCTGTAGCACACAAAATCCTGGACCGAAGTACATCTAGCTCTGGAATGAAGTCCCACTCTTACTATTAAAGGTCATACTGGGCATGCTCCTACACTTAAGAATTACAGCCCATGTCTAAGCCCACATCTGACTATACAACTGTGTTGTCCGTATATGTCTTTGCATACAGACAGCTATGTATACCTTATCTGTCTCTCCCCACCTCCATCAGACAGGATTACCCTCATCTATCTGTAGGTGGACACATATGTGATATATCTGCATCTGTTGAGTGTGATAGACATATATATATATATATATATATATATATATATATGTATATATATAGGTAACATATACAAATATATCAATTATAGACAGACAGAGACAGGGGAAAAGAGAGACAGGCAGAGACAAATAGAGAGAGAGAGTGAGAGAGATATATACAGAGAGAGACACCATGAAAAGCATAGAGTGATGTCCTGTTGCAGCCATTTCCACATCATTTGTAACCAGTGGCACATGCTAGTACGAAGGAGAGCTCCATTATGTAATAGTAGTGAGGTAGGGGTTGTACTCTCACATCACTTGCTGTGTGTGTGTGTGTGTGTGTGTGTGTGTGTGTGTGTGTGTGTGTGTGTGTGTGTGTGTGTGTGTGTGTGTGTGTGTGTGATTCTAGGTTAAAGCATTTTGAGGCCTTTTCCACCTAGTAAACCTCCCATTGCCCTACTTTACAAGGCCTGCTAAGGTCATTCATCTTAGAAGCACCTTTGGATACCCTTCAGCCATATAAGCTCTGTGGCGCATGTGGTAAGTATGTAGCACTATAGCACATACAACTAGATAGGTAAGGATTCTAATCTCAGCACTGGCCACTGCGTGTGTGTGTGTGTGTGTGTGTGTGTGTGTGTGTGTGTGTGTGTGTGTGTGTGTGTGTGTGTGTGTGTGTGTGTTAAAGCATTTTGATGTCTTTTCCACCCAGTAAACCCCCCCATTGCCCTACTTTACAAGGTCTTCTGATGTCATTCACCTTAGATGCACTGTTGGACAGTCTGTAGATATATAATCTTCGTGGAGCATGCAATAAGGACATAGCACTATAGTACAGACAATTAGATAGGTAAGGGTTCTAATTTAAATACTGGCAACTGTATATGTATATGTGTGTGTGTGTGTGTGTGTGTGTGTGTGTGTGTGTGTGTGTGTGTGTAAGTGTGTTTTGGTTATGCCATTTTGAGGCCTGTTCCACCCTGGTGACCTCCCCCCATTGCATTACTTTACAGGACCTGTTCATGTCATCCATCTTAGATCCACTGTTGGGCACATTCTGGGCATATAAGCTCTGTGGTGTATGCAATAAGTAGGTAGCACTATAATACATACAACTAGGTAAGTAGGGGTTTGAATCTCAATACATCCAACTGTAGTACTGTATATGTGTGTTTGTGTGTAAAACATATCCTTTGTGGCTGTTACATGTGTTGGTTTGTTGACCCCCTCACCATGGCATTACTTTAAAGGGCCTGTTGATGTCATCCACCTTACATGCACCATTTAAAACTCTACAGGCCATACCACTCATCTGTACAGATGTATGCAGAATGTCCAAATGTTTGCAACATGTGGTCCGTGTCTCATAGCAATGGGGTTTTCTGTCAAATCATTGGCAAATCCATGGGAGTTGACGTCACAAATAATGACTGACATGTCAGCTTCAGACATCATACCCTTCTGAAAGCTCATGCTGATACAAAACCTGTTACCCTATCACTTGTCTAGGTTTGTAAGAGCAATATGTGAGAAGTGCCCCTATTTTGGAGGGTTTATCCCACCATTCCTGAAGGCATTCCCAAGAGTAAATACTGTAAGAGGTTGTGAGTTATGTCCCCGGCATATAATCTCCATGGTGCATGCAATATGTATGTAGCAGTATAGTACATACAAGTAGATAGGTAGGTGTTCTAATCTGACTATTGCCAACTGTGTGAGTGTATGTATTTCTGCATGCATATCCCTAGTGGCTGTCTTGCTTGTGTGTATGAGATGGCTATGCCATTATGTGTGCCTGTTCCACCCTATTAACTCCCCCATTGCCAACCTACTCAGGGCTCCTACAGATGTCATCCACCTTAGAAACACAGTTATTTTCTAACACAAAGGCACTGTGGTAAATGCAATAGTCATGTCAGTTTGTATTGTACATAACAAGATAGGTAGGTGTCCTAATCTGAAAACTGGCAACTCTGTGTGCATGTGTGTTTCAATGCATGTCCCCATGCAGCAGTGTGTGTGTATGTGTGTATGTTTGAGATGGCTGTCCTTTGTTAAGGGCCTGTCAACCCCCCATTGGCAGTCCTACAGCACCTGCAAATGTCACCCACCTGAATAGTAGTGGCAGACGCTGCAAAACTATAGTAGCTTTATGGTGCTTGTGTTATGTATATAGCACTATTGTATGTAAAACTAAGCAGGTAGAGGTTCTACTGTAACATGGCAGGTCATGAGTGAGTGTGTGTATGTGTATGTATGTATATCCCCTTGCAGCAGTCTGTGTTACAGCCACCAGCATACCTTTCAACCCCTCACAGAAAGACATCTGGTTAAAGCCATACAGAAAAGTGGGGCAAAGGCCAAACATTGAGCATAACCTTTGCATATTGCTGTGACATGCATAGAAAGCAGATACCAGAACAGATTGTGCATTTGAATGCATTTTCCAATGGGTATGAGTTATGATATGACAATATCTGTCATTAATCTCTAATGTTAATCTTTCATGATTTTCCACCAATTTGCCAGAAAACTACAATGTTATGACAAACAGAAATAAATCATGTGGCAAACATCAGAACATTCTGCAGAAATACATAGAGGTGAGAGGTATGATCACCATCTGTACCACTTTGCAGGTTGCAGTCCATGTTTGGCAAAATTTCATCTGTGACAATAACTCAAACATTACATAGTTCCCCAGAGTGTAGGACGATAAACATTTTATAAAGTTGTCTACTAATTGCATAGAGCAGTTATTGCATATCAGAAGCACCTTAATGTCATGGCAAATAGTGTAAGGTAATATAATGTCACACAAAGAAACTGTTTTATTAGCAAACCAAAGGACATCCTGTGTGTTGCACTTGCTGTGGGTATGGTATGTACTGCCAACTCTCATGTTACTACAATATGTGTCCCACAGACTACATTTGATAAGGTGTTAAGCACAATCTGTGTCATCTGTGTGCATGCAGTATGTAGACATGTGAAGGCCCTGTGACTACCTGCTGCCCCCAATGACCCACATGTATCTAGGCATGAATGCTAACTGCCAACACACACACATATGTAGGTACTGCCTAAGGCTGTGTCAACCGTAAGTAGTGTGTAGTCTGTCATTGAGCCACAAACTGCTGTTAACACACTGCAATGGGCCATATATTGGGTATGGAATGGTGCCTAGGTCCTGGCCTCAAGCTGAATGTAGACACCAGTGTCAGCATACCATACAGCAAGGACATGGCCCCACTATTTCCCACATCAGTAGCAACCCCATAAACACAAACACTGCGATGACAGACCTGGGTACTCATCATGCTAACAATGTTGCATTCAGGCAACAAGTAGTGACTATGGTCAGAAAAGGCTTGTATGTAGTTCACCACATAGGTAAAGAGACTGCATCTAGACAGAAGGTGGACATTACCTCTGAATACAGCCTACCTCTGAATACAGTCAGTACAATACATTAGCAGCATGGCCGGTCTGCTATGCACCTAGGCAGACATCTGCAGAAACTGTAAAGGCTATGTTAACACCCACAAAGATCATCCATGGTCCTCAACACCTGTTCCATGCATACAGCCTCTAATCATTACTGCCCCAGTGGTTATCAGTCAGGTTGTCCACAGGTGTCTGTGGCATGCCTAGATGGCAAGGTTGTGATCAGCCCTTCAACAGCTGCCCCATATATGAGAGTATACCTCTGTGCACATTACCAGCATGACAGGCCTGAATCACATATGGCAAAGCACAAAAAGCTGATGGAGAGACAGGTTTGTCAGCTAGAGGCTGCCCTGTCTCATGAATGTACTCCCCAAACATGCCAAACACAGTACCATGCAGACCCTCATCAACTGCTTCAAGGTTGAGTGGATGGGAAAAAAAAACATCTATCCCAGGGGTCCAACCTGTGTCCATCAATGCTATGGCCAACAGGTGCTGATCGATGATTGTGTTGGGGTTGAAGTAAGGGGCCCAGGTCCAGTAATCTAGTAACCTCCTCTGGAACTATAAACCTGTGAACCTAAGGTACACCCATGTGACACGTATCAGGACTAGCTTGCTGTGTCAGGGGGTATGCATGCAAGGTTACACTGTCTGCTCCTATTTCCCTCACACACTATTCCATGCATACTTTGGTGATGAAAAGGTGCTTGTGTTGCCACACCACTATCTTCAGCTTCTGTAATGGCAGCAGTTCACCATGACTTACACATGCAGACACCTGGAACAGAAACAGAATAAGGTCTGTGAGACAACAGTCAGTTAGCAGTACTAACAGCAATAAAGCTAATGGCACAAAGGTACTTACGCTTTGATATGTACGCATGATAATTGACAGCAGACAGCACCTTACAGGGCATAACACTATTACACTACAAAATGCCATTACCTGAAGTAGATTCACCCTGTGCATCAGACACATATTAGCATGTCCCTGCATCAATGGTATGGATATCAGGGATGTGGCACAGGTATCATCCCATGTACAGGGTGTGGTGTGCAGTTGCCACAGGCCTAGGCTGTGACATACAGTCAACATCATGTGTGTGTGTCTGGAGGGGTGCTGGTCAGCTGGGCCATGGAGAGGATCTGTGTGTGTCTGTCAGTAACCTGCATGTGAGTGTGAGTGTGTGCATGTGCACAGTCAAGCCATGTGCTAGCCCTACGTGAGGGTATGTTCAACAGCTGTGGAATGTACTTGGCAGAATGTACAGTTCACCATCTCCGGCCATGAAAACGGGAACTAGTCTGCCAGGAGAGGCACTGGCGCCACCATGCCCAAGGCCAGATGTGGTACTACTTCCTGACAGTGACTGGTGTCTGCTGGCTTTGTGTCCCTCATGGTACTGCCCAAGACCAAGTGCCCATGGCCTGCCATGTTGTGGTGTGGACAGCACCCTTCCTTTGTTAGTGCTGGTGGTACTGTCACTACAGGAGTGTGAGTGTGTATGGCCACATGGGCTCTCAGCTGATTTTGTTTTGTTGGGAATCATGCATGTCAGGCAGTATTGCATCCATGACCCTGAGCATCCATCTGGTGTACCATTCGCAACGTGCCTGTGCCTTCATGATGGATCAAAACATGCATCAGGTGGCACATGCTGTGACACCTTTGACAGCAGGCTGGATGGGCAGCAGTCCTCTTCCAGGACTCCTGTCAATCTGCCTGTGTGGGACTTCACCAGCGTTCTGGCTATGGCTAGTGTTTACAGTTTCAGATGCCATAGTTGCCACACTACCCTGTTTGATGCTACCACCCTCCGTCTGCCCAATATCTGTGGCTGCTGGGGATTGGGTATGTGTGGGCATACTGACCGTGTGCAGGGACATTGAGGTGGAAGTGGGATGCCAATCAATAAGACAGATTCAGCCCCCAACAACCCCACCTGTACCTCACAATGGTCACCATCATCATCAGTGTCCGATGAGACACTGACATCAGGTTGTGAGGGGGACAGACTCCAGCTCCCATGGTCACCTGTGAGGGGAAGACTACATGACTACATTAATTCCTGTACTATAATGATCTTATATTGTTAATCCTTGTTCATTCCTTACTCATGGGTATCGGTTCCGAGCTCGGAACTGAGCTGCCCATTTTCCAAGCTCGCGTCAGCTTCAAACTCTTGAGCTAAACTCTTACCTACAATTCCTCTCTCCTTGTTACCTCAGATTTCGTTTGCCGCATTGCCATCCGGTCATGTCAAGCTACTTCTCTTGAGCTAAGTACAGTCAATTGTTGTTTAATTGCTTTACAAATTACTTTTCTGTCAGAAAAGTTCATATTTTATTGTCTCTTACCCTATCGAATCTAGCGTTCATAATTTCTTCAGGTTTTTCTGCTTTTTCCTTACTACTTTTACCACAAGGTATTCTCTCTTTACCATCATTGGTAATCTTTTTCCCTTTTCTCTCTCATACCTTTGGGTACTCTCTTGTACCATTGTTGGTACTTTTCTATTAATTAATTTTCTGTCATGGCAGATAAAAAAGGTAGTCCAGGGTTTAAGCGGTGTTCGGATTGTGGACACAAACAGCCTACAGATGCACACTCTTTGTGTGTTTATTGTTTGGGAGCTTCCCATTTGTCTGTTGAACCACCCTGTACTATTTGTGAGAACTCTTCTAATAGAACATTGCTGGAAAGGAAAAACAAGCTGATACTGAAGGGACTTCTAAAATCTCCCTTTTCAGAGGCTATTTCTGGGTCAGAGGTCTCAACCCCTCCTAGAGCCCATAAGAAAATGGATGTTCCTACTAAGGCTAAATCTTTGCCTTCGTCCCCGGCTGGGGACTCCCGCCAACCAAAACCTAAAAAGGCTAAAGTTTCAGCCGCGGAGCTCTCTCAGTCAGCCCCAGTGCTTTCGGTGCCTAGACCTTCGGCACCGAGGCCTTCAGCTCCATTAGTGATTTCAGCTCCGTCTTCTCCTGCAGCCTTCTATATATCGGCACCGAGGGGCTCCTTGGTTCAGACCATTACCACTGTATCGGCACCGACCGTTCAGTCAGCGCAGACCTTGACTGCGTCAGCTCCGAGATCTTTCTCGGAACCAACGCCTTTATTGTTGACTCCAGTTTTGCCGGTTCCAGCTTTGGCACCAACAACCACTTCGGCACCGATCCCTGTGTCGATTTCAGCTTCGGCACCGACAAGCACTTTGGCACCAATCCCTGTATCAGTGCAGACAATGACCTCGGTGCCGATGACTTCTTCGGTGCAGACAACAGTAGTCCAGTCTCTCTCGGCACTGTTGTCCTCAGTGCAGTCAGATGAGATGGGCACCGAGTCTGCCTCTTTTGTGGACAGGCCTGTTTCTCCCTCAGTCTCTGTGAGTTCCACTAGAAGCCTTTCCGAACATGATGTGTTGCGTCTTGTGGACCAGGTACTCTTGGCCAGAGGTATCCCACCCCTCAGGAACTATCCTTCCTTGGGAGGTGATCACCCATCTCCAAAGACCCCTTCTTATTCTCCTCCTTCATTGCCTTTGAAGTCCATGGATACAGTACAGATCTCACTAAGGAACCGCAGTTGCCTTCATGGCAGGAAAGTTTTGCTATGACCCAGGATGTCAGCTGTGACACACATAGCTTGCTACTCCACAGCCATCCAGGGACTCCGGGTTGGCAGGCTGAGCCACTTAGGGGACGGGTGACCCCTGTCCTAGACGTACACTCCTCTTCGGGTGGACCAGCCTTCCAACTGATGGAGAAGGCTTTCGCTGCTGCTGGTCATACTGGACTGTCTATACCTCCGCCCTCCTCTGGTACACTGTTTTCACAAGTCGCATCTAGCGGACACCGGGTGCAAGGGCCGCAGGACATATTCCCTCAGGAATTCCCCCTTTCTGTTGTCTTCTCCAGCTTCTCCCACTGAGGAGATCCACTGGAAAAGTTCATGTAAGAGGAAGCACATGGACTCCACAGAGGAGTCCCTCACCGAAGACACAGATTTTGATGGAGGGGGAAGAATCCCCTCGGTCGCCCTCTGAGGTATCCTTTGGTGATATCCTCAAAATCCTGAAACAGAGAGATGACTGGCAGTCCTCTAAACTGACCTCTGAGGAATCTGTGTTCCTGCAGGCCTTTTGCGCCTGCCCCCCTACCTCCTGTGTTACTCCACCTACCGATGAACTTGTCCGGCTCATCGTGCAGCATTCTCGGAAGGCTCCTGATACCATCAAAGCTATTTCCCATGGGCCAGATAAGATCTGTCCCCTCCTGCTTTGGATCCCCATTGGTCCAAAGGTCTTCCTGTGGATGCTTTGGTGGTGATGGCCACAACACAAAAGGATCTGGCAGAAGAAGAAAGCCAGACTGTCCATCCGCCTAACAGAGAGTCCAGGGCCCTGGACAGGATAGGGAAGTGCACCTTTGCTTCAGTGACCTTTGCTATCAGGTCCCTGAATTATATGGCACATTTTACCAGGCTTCAAAGGAATCTGGTTTCTGAGCTCTCTGAAACCTTGGCTGGTGCCGTGTCTGATGAGGTCCATGACAAAGTGGCCTCTCAGCTGGCCACCATTGAGTCTATATTTAACTCCTCTATGCGACTGATATCTCACACATCAGAAGGAGGAGCTAGAGCAGCGGGTTCAGATGCGGTCTTGAGACGATATGCTTGGATGCACTTGTGCAACTTCGTGGAACCCTTTAAGTCTTCTTTTCTTAATACCCCCATTGAGGCCTCCTCGTTGTTTGGGCCCAAAGTTAAAAGCACACTGGCCAGATGTGAACAGGATGGTAAGACCCTTTCTGCCGTAGGTGTCTGTTATTCTTCCCCTCAACGTGCTTTTTCCTGAAATGGTTCAATAAATCTCAGGGTCCTTTCCGTGACACACAGGCCGAGTTCTCCCCCAGAGGCAGAGGGGGAAACTCACAGGGAGGGGGGTGCGCGTAATCAGGGTTCCAGGGATTCTTTCCCTGGTCAATCCTACCAGTGCTCCTGAAGAGTGGCCCAACTCCTTTCCTCTGGAGGTGGTTGGGGGACATTTCTCCTTGTACCCTTCTGCCTGGCTAACCATCACCACCCATTCCTGGGTACAAAGGATTATAACCAGAGGTTATCATATCCCATTCGATCTTTATCCTGTCCCTTCAAAAAATCTTCCAGACGTTCCACCCAGTCAAAGGGAAGAAGCAGCACTAGAGATAGAAAAGCCGCTAAGAAAGAGAGTCATCCAAATAGTCCCTCCAGACCAGATAGGATCCAGATTCTACTCAAGACAATTTTTGGTGCCTAAGAAAACCGCGGACTGGAAACCAATTTTGGATCTCAGTGTATTGAGCAAGTTTGTGAGAGTACAAAAATTCCAGATGGTCACAATACAGTCTATCCTCCTGCTTTTGGAAAAAGATGATTGGATGTGCTCTATAGATCTTCAAGATGCGTACTACCACATAAAGACGGACAGGCCATCAAGAAGATTTCTGCACTTCCGTGCAGGAGCCAGTCACTACCAGTTCAGAGTACTGCCCTACGGACTCTCTACAGCCCCCAGAGTGTTCACAAAGTGCATGGCAGTTGTCACAGCTCACTTGTGACTTCAAGGATTCCAGGTGTTTCCATACCTAGACGACTGGCTCATTTCCGCCCCCACCAGACATCTACTGGAAAAAGCCTTGGCATACTCTCTCCTCGCTGCTTAAAGGTTAGGCATAACCATAAACTGTCAGAAATCTAATCTCACCCCATCTCAGTTGACAGAATTCATAGAGTTATTTTGGACACAAAAAACTGCAGAGATGCTATCCCAGAGCACAGAATTCTAAGGATAAAGCAACAACTAATTCCAATCATTTCAAAGGAAAAATCCACAGCTCACTCAGTTCTACAGCTGTTGGGTTCCATGCCAGCCTCCATCACCATTGTTCCCTTGGCCAGGTTTCACATGAGGCTTCTACAATGGCTACTGCTCACCCAATGGTATCCTTTTCAGCATCCTCTTTCAGCCATGATTCGAGTAACCCACAGGTGCAAACAGGATTTAAATTGGTGGATGACACACAATCTCTCACAATGGTCTCGCCCCTTCTCCCCCCAGCAACCCAAGGCCACAGTGACCATGGACGCCTCCCTGATGGGGTGGGGGGGCTATGTCAGGGACAGACAGTCCAAGGCACGTGGTCTGAACTGGAGGCCCATCTGCATATAAATGTTCTAGAGCTGAGGGCGGTGCTTCTGGCGTTGCAAGCATTCCATCCCCTGCTGCCGTCTGGGACAATTGTGATTCAATCAGACAACATGGCAGTGGTCTGGTACATCAACAAGCAAGGTGGAACCAAATCTTAGCCCCTTTGTCGAGAGGCCATGAGGATATGGCAATGGGCGATGGCTACCAACCGTTTTCTTCTAGCAACACACATTCCCGGGAGTTCCAACGTGATATCAGACAGACTCAGCAGGTGCATTCTTCAACCTCATGCGTGGTCCCTGAATCCCTTGATATCGGCAGAGATCTTCCACTGCTGGGGCCGTCCTTGCTGTGACCTCTTTGCATCCCCGACCAACTACATATACAGCAACTACTTCACCCTGATTCCCCCTCTGGGATAGTCACCCATGGATGCTCTATGTCCACGATTGGCCCTTGGGTCTTCTTTACGCATTTCCACCCTTTCCCCTCATTCCCCAGTTTCTGAAGAAAGCCCGTCGGTTGAAGAGCAAGGTGATCCTCATAGCACCATATTGGCCTTGACAGATTTGGTTCCCCTTCCTTTGGTCTCACCTACTAGATTGACCATGGATTCTCCATCCAACCCTGGAGTTGATCTTACACCCACAGAACCTGATTCATCCCAACCTGAACAGCCTGAAGCTAAAGGCTTGGCTACTCCAATTCCCTTGATTGCCAGGCAGAATGATCTTTCTTTACCAGTACGTGATATTCTCATTGCTTCTCATAAGTCTTCCACTAGAATTACTTATCTGAGCAAGTGGAAAAGATTTACCTGTTGGCTGAAAGATAAACAAGTAGACCCCTTTTCAGCACCAGTGTCGATAATACTAGACTATCTGGCCAACCTCTAGATAAAAAGAGACTCTTAGTTATTAGACTGGGACTCAGTTTTGTTAAGTAGAGTAATTACTTTAAGAACTGTTCTTGTAAATATAATTGACTAGTGAGTTCCATTGACTCTTTTCTTGTTCCTGTTGAGAGTTTTATCTCTATGTTTTTTTCCGGAATGTGTTCCTTTCTATATTTTTTTCCATGTGTTCCCAATGTTCTGAGTTGAGAGTTTACTATGGATATGTTTCAATTGATGATAATTAGGGTTGTTTGAATAAAATGATCCCTAATTTGCCAGGAGGCTATGGTCTATGAATGACTTAATCCTGGTCCTATGAGGCAAGAAAGTGGAGTCTATGTGTTTTGGAAACTGTGGGATGTAGGCTGCCAATAATCCTGATTAATCTTAACTTAACGGGCGGGCAAGAAATAAAGTTTATTACATTGAAAATGTATTAAAAGAGGATATCAAACTAGACTAGAATCTCGAACAAGATATAAAGATCAGTTAAGAATCTTGTACCGATGTTCATCACAAATGATAAGAGAACGCTAAAAAGTTTCATGCACAGCTGGATAGCAGCTGACATTAAACTTTTTTTTGTGAGAGAGACAATTTTATTAAAGAGAAGTTTAACTTTGAAATACAGCTTTAACATGTTAAACATTAAATGTAATTTAATTTTAAATTTAGAGAGAATAAATAAAATTAAGCAGAAGCAAAAAAAACCACTTGCCTAAAAACCATTATTATGAAATTATAAATAATTGTTAAATTAATTTGAAGCAAAAAAGAAAGTTAACAAATTTAAAAATTTTGAGAAAACATAAAGAGAAAAATTACAAGAAGAACAAGAGAAGAATTATGTGTTATGAAGAAAAGAGGTGAGTTGAAAAGAAGGCTGTGAAAGAAAAAAAAAGCTCTGGTGCTGAAAAGAGAAAATGGGGGAAAGAACTTAAGAAGGAAAAGAGGACACTGAAGGTGCCAAAAGACAAAGGTGGATTTCTTTCTTCAGAAGACGCCAAAATTTCTAAGTCAATGGACATTCAAACTTCAAAAAGATTCAAAACAAGAGGACAAGAAAAAGAGCTAGGAAGAGGGAATTTAACAAAAAAGATAATGAGGAGAATTAAATGGACAATTTAAAGAATTTTATTCTTATTATTAATTAATTAATGATTTTGATTTATTTTATTAAATAATTTTTTTTGATTTATGAAATTGATATGATTTAAAAAAACAATTATTTGGAAAGTTAAATAAAGTTCCAACTTGTTTGTTTGTTAAAATTAGTAAAAAAGAATTTAATTTTTTGTGTGTGTAGTAAAACTAATACTAATTTTTTTAGATTTAGTATGGAATCCTTTAATATTGAAATGTTTAGTATGTTTTTATTCTTGTACATTATATAGAGGAAATGTTATTAATGCCTAATATGCTTTTGATATTGATGAAGACATAATTAAATCATTACTTTAGTACTTAAGATAAGGCATGCTAAAATTAAAAGAAATCTTACCTCCTTATAAAGAAAAATGTTGAAAAAGAAAATGATGTAAAAAAAGAAAAAAATGTTTAAAAAAAAAATAAAAAATATTAAAAAAATTACTAATGGAATAAAAAAGACCACAAGAATAAAAGATACGAATTGTAATTATTAATGAAGATAATTGAATTATTAAATTATTTAATGATGTGTGAAATATGTTTAAATATTATCCTGAAAATAAAGATAAAGATGTGAATAAAGAAATTAATTAATTTTATGTATTTAGTACATTAAGTTCAGAAATTTCATTATACATTTATTTACAGAGGTCTTACCATTACATACAAAGTCTGATTATTTAAACCAAGCAAATGGCAACAATTTTTTTTTGTCTCCGGCAAGCTTTTTCCTTGTGTTCCAGCTCATTCAGCTCAGATAACTATCATGTGTAAACTATTTTATGTTATGTTTATATTATGAACACTACATGATTAAATTATATATTACACTAAATATTTATTGAAAAGAAATGACAAAAAAAATATAAAAAATATTAAAAATGTATTTTATTCAAAGTATTTTATTTTATTTGACTTAGTGAGTCCCACTTTTTGGGATTAGAAGCTTTCACATTTTTTTTTCTAAGTGATTGTTATTTTTAGGATTATATATTAGAGATGGTAGAATTTTTGTTAGAAAAATAATTTTTTGAAAAAATGGTTTTTTTTAAACAGTTGGCAAATAAGAACACGATTAGCAGCAGCTGCCCAGCCTTTGCTATGCTCCAGCTGGGGATGTTTTTTTGATAATTTTATATAAAATTTATTTTTTTAAAACATGTTAACCTAACATATAATATATTAATTATGATCTTCTTATTTTATTTTGTTTAGATGGCTATGAAATTGAAATCTGCCAATTATAATGTAATTAAATATTAATAAATATATGATATAAAATTTAATGGATGTACAGATAGGTTCTGAAATTAATTATCTGGATATTTCTTTAAAAGGTGTTAACAATCAACTTATACATACTAGTATTCATAGAAAATTTGATGAAATATAAAGTGTTTAAAAGAGAGTCCAATATTACAATGAATGATGGTGAATACAACAAGTATAGATATAATAAATGTACAATAACATTATGAATGAATTAATTAAAACATATTGGAATGTTATAAAAAGTACATGCAAAAATATTATATTGGTGAAACAAAGAGAATGTTGGCAGACAGAATAAAAGAACATGTCAGAGATGTGAAGAATAAACAGAACATTTTAACCTATGTCATGGTGGGAGAACATGTACCACTTCATTTTAATAATGTTGATTATCAAAAAAATCTATTAAGGCAGAAGGAATCTATTCTAATAATGAAATATGGTACTTTGATTCTGTATGGTTTGAATAGAATGTTATCATGCTTTAATTGAATAATAGTTTGATTGAATGTAATTAAATGTTTTACAAGTATATATAAAGTGGTTTTTAGTGACTGTTAATTTTTTGCCTGGCTGTTGGCCGAGGCGCTAGAGATTAAGAACTGTTCTTGTAAATATATTGAACTGTATTTAAAAATTAAACCAGACTTTGAAAGTAGAGCTGGGACTCACTCATTGTTCCTGTTGTTGGTAATATCTGGCCAACCTGTTTCAATTGGGTCTATCGGCCTCTACCATTAGAGTTCATTTGGCTGCAATTTCTAATTTTCATGAGGGTATCCAAGATTCCTCTCTTATGTCCCATAAATTGTGCAAGACCTTCATAAAAGGTGTGAATCATCTGAAGCCACCTTTTAGAGAACCTTTTCAACCATGGGATTTATCATTAGTTCTACAAGCTCTGACAATGTCACCTTTCGAACCAGCCTCTTCTTGCGACCTCAAGTATTTGTCATGGAAAATCTTGTTTTTGATCGCTATTACTTCTGCCAGATGTATTTCTGAACTTCAAGCTTTATGTATCAAGAGTCCATACTTGATTTTTCAAAGAGATAGAGTGTCTCTGAGAACTAATCCATCATTTCTGCATAAAGCGATCTCTGAAATGTCCATTAATCAAGCCATTGAATTGCTAGTTTTCTTTCCCAATCATTCAAACAGAGGAGAGTATTGCCTACATACCCTAGATATACACAGGCAAATCCATTTTACTTAAACAGGTCTAAACCCTTTCATAAATCTGACCAGTTATTTTTGGCCTTTTCTGGACCTAGATTAGGATCTGCTGTTGCTAAGGTCACATTAGCTAGATGGTTGAAGGACTGTGTGACCTTTATTTACACACAACATAATATCTCGTTGCCTACCACCATGAAAGCTCATTCAACAAGGTTGGTGGCTAATTCTGCTGTCTTCCATGCCAGAGCTTCTTTACATGATATCTGTGCAGCTGCAACTTGGGCTATGCCTCATACCTTCATCAATCATTACACATTGGATTTGGCCTCCAGGGGAAGAGCATCTTTCGGTTCTATGGTGCTCAGGAATGTCCTTCCATGAGAGCCTCCCATGAATAGAGGTAGCTGGGGACTCTGTCCCATGCGTAAGGAATGAACGAGGATTAACAATATCAGATAAAGAAGTTATGTCTTACCATAACATTCCATCTGTATTGTTGATCCTCGTTTAGTCATTACGACCCTCCCTCCTTCCGCCTCCTGTGGTTTCTAGTGGATCTCACCATCCGGTTCTCTTAGGTTATTTGACCAGAGGTAGCCTCTACCTTCTTTGACTTGCAAACTCAATCTGAAGTAACAGGGAGAGGGGGATTGTGGGTAAGAGTTTAGCTTGAGAATTTGAAGCTGACACAAGCTTGGAAAATGGCTGGCTTGGTTCCGAGCTTGGAACTGATACCCATGCATAATGACTGAACAAGGATCAACAATACAGATGGAATGTTATGGTAAGACATAACTTCTTTTTTGATGATCCACACACACACACACACACACACACACACACACACACACACACACACACACACACACACACACACACACACACACAGGTGAGGTGCTACAAAGGCATTATCCAGACCACACCTTCTGACTGATGCTATGCACAACACACAATAAGATCACAATAGACACACTTTGGACAGGCCCTCAACAACATGCAGTGAGCTATGTCCAGTTAATGTTGCTAGTACTATACACCTGTGAGATACACAAGAATTCAGAGTATGTGATGGAACTTAACCTAACACACAGTGCACCCGTGTACACAATAGTAATGCACACCTGTATAGCACAGTGGCTACACCTATACCAAATAATGTGGGAATATGTTACAGCTCCTGCAAATATGCTTCTGTGATTACCAGTGTGATGCACTGCAGTGAACCCCACCACAAGTGAATATGGAACAAATTGCAATATGGTTATGCTTAACAGTTGTGTGCATGGCAAACTGGCAGCCCTTAACATGTCTAGGATATAGGTGACCGATAACATGATAGTTCACACTTATCGGCTACAGGTTGATGTTCCCCAACCACACCAGAAGTACCTATGGAGTTGTGGGGGAAAGGTGTTGTCAGCACACACACATATGGCAATGGTATAGGATAATATGTGCATTTATCAACATGTACAGTACAAGCTGTGATACTACCCAAATTGCTGACATTCACAATATGTGTGCACATGTGTGAATAACAAAACCTCAACCACAGATGCGGATTGACCAGACATATGTGTACAGGTATGCAGAGGCTGCCACTATGAATGCTACAGTAGTAACATGATGACTGGAGGCTTACCTGGATGTTCCTCAGCTGTGGCCTGTGTGCCACCCACCTCCACAACATATGTACTGATGCTTTCCTGTGAGCTGGTGGCTGATGCCAGGTTTGCCATGAACTCCTGTGTGGCTGAGAGTGGTGGCTGTGAAGCAGGCCCTCCCCCTGTGCCAGCACAGTCCCTGACCACAGCAGCGGCCCTTTGCCATCCATGGTGTATGAGGTTGGTAGCACGGTGTCACATCTGTTCTTAGCTCCTGTCCTAGTGGCCCACATTATTCACTGTTGCTACCAGGTCTGCCCACAGGGCAGTGCATAATTGCTGGTTATGGCAGCTCCTTGACAAGAGCACCTGGTGATGGAGTCTCAGTGCATCAATAATTGCAATGGTCTCAGCTTTTGAGAGGGCTGGGTTGCATCTTCTGTACATTCCACCCGAAAGACATGAACAGGGGAAGACACCACAGGACTGTATACATTGCTCACCATTATGTACAGACCCTGCACATCCGCTTTTGCCAGCACAATATGTCTGTGGGTATCAGCAACAAACTGGCAATACAGCATGCATTGCCACCCTGATCCCGATGTTTCATGCATGTAGCTGTTGCACCTATTACTGCTTGTTCATAGGCTGTCTACATCATCTGCTGTGGTGTCAGCCTCCTACTGTATTAGTAATCACGTGGTCTGTAGGCCCACCTCTCAGGTCTTCCTAGCCTTTCTCCCTTAGATTCTGGACTCTATGGCTGGACAATGTCCTACAGATTCCCCAGCCAGTGTGGTTGATATTGGTGTCCTGGCACTGTGTAGCACCTGCCACATGCACACGGATGGACAGCCATCTACAGACGCTATCAATGAACACACTGTGTGAGAGATGCAATGACTGCAGGAACCTGCAGTCCATGCTCTCTGCCTGTCAAGGCTGCATATCTGTCTTCAAACAGGTTTTCAACACAATCAGTACAGTTCACACAGCACCTGAACCTACACAACACACACAAACATCTGCAGTGGTTCTGAACATACACATCCACAAACAAAGGGGATCTCTGAGGCCAAGCCACACATGAATGCCACGGCCACACACAGCACATACCACATATCTCTACACACCCATGTGCCACAGCCACACAGGCATGAGTCCATGTCAAACATGTTACACATAGGGGACTCCAGTGGAGACACACTGGTGTGCCTCTGACCTGGTTGGGTATGTGGATTGTCGCAGTTAATTTTCTGACAGTTGACAGACTCAGCCATATTGCATACACACTGCTGTCTCCCACCAACAGGTACTGTCATGGGTTTGTAACTGTACATGGTGGTGTGCCTGACCTGACCTGACATCTATGTCCATAGACTATATGCAGTGAGACATTATTGAGCAAAGTGGTTATGTGTCCCAGGTAGGTATGTCCCTAGCCTTATGCAGCATTCTGCTGTCACCCAGATGGATGCCACAATACAGTCAGGGAATGATTGCCCTTAACATGTGCACATTTTTCCTGTGATATTCCAGGGGTTCCAGTACCTGCGAGTCTGGGATGATATGGTACACAGACCACAATGCTCTGTGAGACAGGCCTCTATCTGTCTTCACTGGTTTTCATGTGTCTGGTAGTGTTTCCCACCAGCCCCATAGTGACTGCATTAGCAACATTTGTGAGTTTATCACTACCAACATACAAGTGTCAGTACAGCACACATTGAAGGCCATGCTGCTAAATGCTAGAGATGTACACATGACTTTGCCCTCATTGCAAGCAGTCCTACCCTGGGAACAGCAGACATCTGTGCACTCACACAGACTCTGTGCACTCACATAGACCATGGTTCAAAGCTGCAGAGAGCACCCCAGCCTTACATGGTCAACCATCCTATCATACATGCAGAAGGCAAAGTAGAGTCAGTAATGCCATGGGACATGGGGTTTCTGTATACATGAGATACATACACACCTCCACATTGTACAGGCAGTAAGATGCACAGGGGACACTGTAGGGGCAGTCCACCATTGCTAACATGAAACTATGCAACACTGAGCCAGGTACCAGCTACCACATGTGACCAGGATGCCCATTCTGCCTATATAGACCTCATCAACTGTATTAGGAGTTGGGTCTGTACTTTGATCCTGGGTCAGTTGAACGACCCTAACATATATTGTAAGACATTCCCATGCCAGCACATACATGACCAGGAAGCCATCAGCAGTGGATGTACAAACACTTTGGTGCAGCCAGGGGCTAACCCCCACATGAGGTGAAGGTGTTTTGCAGTTGACATCACACAACATGGGTTACCACTGCAGCATCCCTACGGTGTCATCCTCCATGGCAAAGCAACCATCATGCAGTCACGTTTGCAGTCACCATCTCCCACAAGACCCAACTAGCTAGGCTCAGCCATACATACACCTCCAACTTGGAATACATCCTCCTGTGGGGGGTTTACACAGCCTCACAGCCCCCAACCCCTCATTCAGGACTGGCACCAATATGCACACATACACACAAGCACTATATGTTGATTTGTATACATGCATATAGTCAGGTATACCCAACAGCCCTACATCATCCTCTGCTAGGATATGTACACCCATCTGGTGTGTCGAGATCAAGTATGGGCAGGTAGCCATTCTGGAGCAATGTCACCTTAGCATGTACATGAGAATGGGATGGTCCTGCAAACCTGCACAACAAACACATTGCTTACATTGCCTACATCCACTACAGACAGTCATCTTCCCTACTGCACATACATCTGCAACATCACAGGTAGCAGCTGCTCACTTGTAGTGGGCAAGGGTACCAGCTATACCACTGCTGTTGGTATAGCATACTGGATGCATGACAGAGTTGGTGTAGGCTTCACCCCATGTGTTCCACATCAGTATTTCAGGATATACACAGTATCTCCCTTGTCTTCTATATATGGGGAACAGGTCACCACTGCCATGTGATAGTCACACTATACAACTGCCATGGGAGCCTGTCATATCACAGGATGCATCCTACCTGACCACAAGCATAACCTTGCAGCACCATAAGGAACTATTTTGAAAGGAGGACTGAGTACTGCTTTTGTCCCATCCATTTGATGGATGACCACTGTCACCACTTTATGCAAAGGTGGGGCATCCCACACTCAGTCACATGATAGACCCAGCAGCCTAAGTAGGCTATTCTGCAAGGCCATAGCACAGTTTCAAGTGAGGCCCATTAACAAGGACATGTGAGACCTGGACACACTCTATTATGCACACTTAGGCTTTGTTAAAGAAGGGTTCATGTCTGCTACACTCAGGTGACCTCGTTGACACAGTCACCAAAGCCATGGATGGGGGGGTTAACACTGCAAAATACCTACCTTGAGCTGAACAAACTATGTGACAGTATAGCCCACATGGCCATCATAGATATAACACTGCCAAGTAGCATAACACCATATGTTACCATAGGGGTATCACACCAGTGTGCAGATACGACCCACCTATTCCACATAGGGAAATGCACCTCATGCAGTTCACCCATAAGTAGGTGTGTAATCTGTTGTTCCAAGTTTGGGCCTCTGTTATGTGTGATGTACACATCTGAAGTGCATGTAACAGCCATTAGCTTATGCCCAACCATGTCTGCAGACAACTGCATGCTGCGCTATGTCACGGGATTCCCTAGTGATGTGGACATCTGCCTAGGTGGGTCTCACACAGATACATGACCATTGCCAGATACATGGCCTCAGGCCGCATACCAGGATGTGCAGTGTGAACCCCTATGGGTACAAACAACATCCTAGGCATGTAATCAGCAATGAGTGTGCTGTGGACAGTCTTTGGCAACATGACATGTCGACACAAAGTTGATTCCATTGTAAGATAAACCTTCTACATGGCCCATGTCATACATAAGGGTATGTCATTACTGGGATCCCCCAATGAGGACCATTAATGTCTATAATTTCCTGTTCATCATTCACATCACACAGCACATGCAGCAGCTGGGGACATCACAGAGGTTCTGTAACAGGGAATACCAGGCCATGAAACATGTATCACACAGCGATAGGCCATAAGGCCAACCCTCTACCTGGTTTCATACATAATCCTCATGGGTGACCTACTGCTGCATGAATGCAAGTCATGATCCACTCTAACACACACACACACACACACACACACACACACACACACACACACACATGCCCTCAACCTGACGTGTGACATGAAGTGGCCTTGTTGGCAGCTCAGATGTGTGTTCCACACAATCAGCCTGCAGTGGAATGGGTACCCTGTCCACATCAGGCCATGTAGCTATTTACACGTTTGCAGGTGTAGCCTGGAGAATTGGATGGTTAACTGCGCATACACCCTTGGGATACAGCCTGTGTACCTGTTGGACAGGTCATCGGGTGCTGCCTTGCATACACATGGGCTAACATCTGGCCTAGGCATATGGCTGCTCAGGGCACATAGTCTAGTAGCATGATACATGTCATCCATCGGACATTCCAGCAATATCTGTGCTACACAATAACTGAGAGCAGTATATATGTGGTGTAGGGTGTCCTCCTCGTAGCTGTCTGACATCTGCAGTATCCAGATGTTTGCAGAATGTGTACATGTGCCTCATAGATGTAGACCCCCTGCCAGACAAATGTGTATTACCAGACACCAGTTGGACAATATGTGATGGTTGTCCCCAGTAATAGTACATAAATATCTGGTACTGTATGCATTCCCTTACACTGTATGCTCAATATATATAAGTACTGCTGCTGAGTCAAAGCCAGTGTCCCCCCTCACTACTAGTACCTATAACCTGTTGTCCTGCTGCAGGTGGTCAGCAGGTATGCTAGCCATAGGTGTCAGGCAATCAGATGCAAGTGTGGAGTACACAGTGACCTAGCCAGAGTACCTCATTAATGGTGAGGGACACCTGTACAGTCTTTGAACTAAGCCTGTATAACATTCACAGACTGAGAGGAGTTCACTGACAGTATATGATGTCATATGCCGGCTGTATCCACCAGTTCATACTGTCAGTATTGTACAACAGACAATATACCTTGCAGTCTTATGTGAGGTGAACATTGCTGAGGTGATTCATGGGCCAGAGCTGGGGATGGCCATAGGTGCTGGACAGCAGACTAACAGCAACATGTCAGTCCAGGCAATGTTACTGAGACCTACAGTTTAAATTTTTATTCCATGACTGCATCCCCATCTGCATTCCATTACATGCTTCATTTAATGACATACCTGGTATAGTGCTGTACTCCTTTGAGTGAAGAAATCCAGTTGTAGTATCCTAGAGAATCGCAGTCTGTCTTCATGAATAAAGGTTCAGACCTGTTTACCATAGGCAGCAGCTTGCCTTTTGTAGGTACTGCTCACGAACAGGTGATTGCCTGTGCACCAGTCTGTGTCTTCCACTTGCTAATTGCATCCAGAACAGCTGGATTGCCTTTCCATTAGCAAATGGCATGGCAACACAGTGCTGTAATTAAGGCCTTCATGTAGGCCTTGCCCCTTTTCCTGGCCTGTGAGGAGGACTTTATTGAGGTGTTGGAGCTACAGCATTACAGAGGGTAGGTTGTTTGGACTGATGTGTTATGTTGACAGTTTTGAATGAAATGTCTAGCCATTGTTAACAGTCTTTCAGATTCTGTAGCAGTGTACTGTTGAATACTATGTGTTGGGGTCAGTAAGGAGACAGGCAGATGTGAGTGTCATAGATCCTTTTTATCTGCATGTGCATGCTGCTACAGTTGATGCTGTTCTATCAGCTGTGTATGTTTGTAGGGGGAGACTGGGACACATGTCCCTTTCACATGAGCACCCCCAACCCTTGATGTATGGGTGCCATGTGGATACTCTGTTCTAGGTGTTTGGGAGGTATGTTAGGTCTGTAGTAGGTAGCTGGACATACTGCTGTAGCAGGCCACAGCTGCTGAATTCTGGCCAGGAGTCAGACTAGGGATTGTGAAGATATAGGGGGACAGCAATCTGTTACTGTCAGTGAGGGAGTGGTGTCAGCTGGTCTGTCACAGCATGGCCTGGTTGAGGGTACCTATAACAGTCTAGGTGAAACATGCGCCTCTGATACATATGTTACATAATAATGCCATCCAGAGAGTGGTAGGTGGCATTTAAAACACATATTCATAATTGTGAAATGTGCCCCATCCTGCATGTCTTTAACTTGCTACTGTGGGTGGCACTGACTGTGGTTGGAGCAACCAGTTTTGCTGGACATTGCATGGCTCAGTTATTCCTATGTTGTATTGGCATGCATGTAGTTGTGCAACAGACTGGGCACACATGCTAGGAATGTGACAGCTAGATTATATATAATATATTAACAATATATATTATATATTAATAATGTATTATATATATATATATATATATATATATATATATATAGGACCCATGGTAGCTCTTTCAAGGTAAATTATACGGAATCACGTAAACCCTGATCAGTGTAACACAGGAAGAAGCGCTACCATGGGTCCTGTGAGGGGGAAGATCGCTTACCGGAATTGTCGATGATATGGACGTTGATGGATTGGTGTCGAAGAGGTGAGTGTCGGTGATTACACAGTTCGATGAAGTGATAGGAACCCATATATATATATGTATACATATATATCATAATCATATATTATTATACTATATTATCATAATATATATAATATGACATATTTCTAAAATATATTATGTTAGGTGTATTTATAAGACATATGTGCATGCATACAGTGTGTTATACATGATTGGCATGGACGTGTGTTCCGATGGGTATGATGTGTGACACTGAGCTGTCTGTCATGGTTTGTAACCCCACTACGAGCTGCATTGCCAGTATGTCAACACACAGGATAGGTTTTATGACAACCCTGCCATAAGTAGGGGGCAGAACTGTGTTCCTTCAGCAACAGTCTGTGCAATTGTCAGCTGTACCTGATATTGTAGGCCTCCAATACATCCAGCAGCAGTATTTATTTGTCTGTGTACTGGTTTGTTGTTTGTGTACTAGTTTGTTATCTGCGTCAATGGCCCAAGTTAGGGTTGCTACCTTTTCAAATGCACAAACTGGGACATTTTTGGTACAAATGTCAGATTTTGCATGGCAAAACATACCCACGGCCAGTACAAAGGACAGAACTTCAGTTTTTGCCTAAGTAAAAGCTTCTTGTAGCGTTTTAGTTGCTTATTCTGTTTCTGATAATATCTAGGTGTTTCAAATAAATGACGAAGAAATGTATAAAAACCAGGAACAGTGAGTGCAAGAGCTCACCAAACCCAAATCCTCCGAACACACAGGAAAAGTAAAATGCAGGGCTCCTGCTGACTGTTGAAAAAATGTGTATATTCTTCATTGCAGTAAAACCAGTCAAACGTGCTGAATCCAAAAGAACTCTGTTTATTGTCACAAACGAATGAATAAAATCCAAAACAAGATCAAAGACAAGTGCTTTCGGCGGTGATACCAGGCTTTTTCAAGTACAAAACCATAGCAAATACTGTTAGCTTATCTATATGACTTGGCAATACGTGCTAAAACTGGTTTACAATAGCCACAATTAGGGCATTGAGATTTATTCATTGTTCGCACAAACAATTTAGTTCTCAATATTTATCAACAGTATGATATTTGCGCAATTTTTAGCATTTCAACTAGCACTTGATTAATTTCTAAACTTCAGTACTGTTATTACAGGGTTTGCTGCATGTTACTGCAGCTTTAATGGTCAACCATTAAGGCACTGAATGTGGTTAATTAATCAATTAAGTTAACACAATCAATAGGTTAATTGTTTTTTGTTAAGCTATTTAAGCTAACAGTATTTGCTATGGTTTTGTACTTGAAAAAGCCTGGTATCACCGGGCGAAAGCACTTGTCTTCGATCTTGTTTTGGATTTTATTCATTCGTTTGTGACAATAAACAGAGTTCTTTTGGATTCAGCACGTTTGACTGGTTTTACTGCAACGAAGAATATACACATTTTTTCAACAGTCAGCAGGAGCCCTGCATTTTACTTTTCCTGTGTGTTTGGAGGATTTGGGTTTGGTGAGCATCTAGGTGTTTCAGATACAGAATAACTATTTTATGCAAGTATTGCATAACATATAGGGATAACTTTTGTCCTAATCTCTGAGGGCATTAGCCATTTTGTCAATTTTTTTGGCAGGACACAACTGCCCAAAGAGGAACTGTCCCTCGAAAAGTGGGGCAGGTGGTGACCTGAGAAAACATACACTGTGATTTGTCCTAGTATATATATAGGAGTAGTGTGTCACTAGCAATCAGGATATGTTTATAAAAACAACTTGTTCTCCAGAGCTCAGTTGGCCTACTGGTGTAATACACTACGTTGTAGCTGACAAGGTCCTGGGTGCAATACTTGGCAGCAGAATCTTTTTTCCCTAATGTTATGTCACTGTACTACAGTATATAGTTAGAAAAAAGCATTAATTCCCCAGAGCTGAGTTGGTGTAATGGTGCATTTCTCTGACTGTAGTTCAGAAGGTCCTGGGTTCAATACCTGGCAGTGGTGTCTTTTTTCCCTACTGTTACATGACTACTACATGATATATTTCCAAAAGTAGCCATGATTCCCCACAGCGGATTTGGCCTAGTGGTGTGTTCCTCTGACTCTAGTGCACAGGGTCTTGGGTTCAATACTTGGCAGTGGTGTTGTTTTTCCCTAATGTTACATGACTGAACTGCATGATATATTTCCAAAAGCAGTCCTAATACCCCAGAGCTGATTTGGCTTAGTGGTGCATTGCTGTGACTCTAATGCACAGAGTTCTGAGTTCAAAACTTGTCAGGGCTGGTTATTTTTGTTACTGGGGAGAACAGTGCTTGAATGAGATAGAGTGATTAAAGCTGTTTTAAGCAGTTTTAAGTGGGTTTGGATAATTTTGCGCACAGCTATGCTAAGTGGTGCTTAGGTCCGCTTAGCTTCGCTTAGCGTTGCTTATCCCCACTTAAACCTATGCTATTTCCAAAAAAAGAAAAGAAAAAAGGGGCGATAGGAAAGTGGTGAAGTGGGGGCAAGCAGGGGGAAAACGTTATGAAAGGTAGCTAGGGATGTGCAGGGTGGATTTAGGACAAGACCATAGCTCTCCATTTCTTGTGCAGCAACAGCTGTGCATGATGTAGATAATTTGGAATTTAGAGCCTCACACCCCACAGGGAGGGGTGTGGGTGACATAAATTTGTTGATTAATTCATGGGGAAATTGATTAATGTCAGTGTACATGGGGAAGAAATGGAGAGCTATGTATGGGCCGACATTTTGGGTTTTTTTTGGACAGATGCCCTTTTTTTTTCTTTTAAGGTGAGAGTGGGATGTTGGGAAAGGATGGTAGGTACATTTGGAGATGTAAGTTGGGTAGGAGAGGTTGCTTTTGCAGACTGACAAGACAGCGTACAGGGGCAGTGTATGACACATGAGGGGGGTAAATACCTTGGGTGGGAGGGTGGTTGGGAATCAGAGGACCAAGTGCCCCAGATGGAAACAGTGGGACTGAGGTCCCCACCCATGGTAGTCACCACTTCCCCTTCACGGCCCAGAAGGTGGCTATGCTGAGCATTGAAGCCTGCCTGCCCCTTGAGGTGCACCAGTCTACCCTCTGTCTGGTGCAGGTGGTCATCCAAGTCCCACTGGATGACCCTGCTCACCATACCTTGGAACTGTTGTCAGGTGACTGGGTCCTCTCCATGTCCCTGCCCAGGGGAGGACAGGCCCTGTCCCCTGAGGGCGGTTCCACCCGAGGGTGATGCAGGACCAGTAGAGGAGGCAGCTCCATGTTGGGTCCTAGATGTGCTGGGACCCAGTGCCATGGCCAGATGAGGCAGGACTGGTGGAGCTGCTGGGATCTGCCTACCCAAACATACTATGGTTTTCAGGTTTGTCAAAGTGTATTGGTTAGTTATGAACAAAACATTTCAATGTTAGTTATAACAGCATTCATGGGTGTTCCAATTAACTCAGAACAATAGAATTACATAGTATACAGAACACAGGCATAAATGGGATAACAGTCATTATTGTAACAGCATGCCAGAAACAGTTATGGCAACAGGCCAACAACAGTGTAATTTGAACAAGGTATGTTAGTATACAACCATTGAAATGTATGACCCATAATACAAAACAAGGCCCAACATAAGTTTTTCAGAACAATGTACATAGAAATTAAACCATACCCGTAGTATAATAATAATAATTTGTGGTGCAGATAAGGGGTGGGGGAGAGAAAAACATTCCATTAATAACTGTATATGCTATATTCTTCACAGCAGTACTGCTCGATACTCTACAGGTCTGCCCTTACTTTGCATCTACATGTGCCCTAAAGCTTCTGTAGCATGTACATACCTCTCAAGCTGTTGACATGGAATAGTATGGAATGGGCCCAGCTGTCAGAACTATAGGTGCATAACTACAGGGGACTTGTACATGTCAGGGTAATATATATGAGTAACAAGGTATACCCTGCACTGATTGTCTGTGAGTGTGCTACTGGCATACTTCAATTGGAATTATATCTGTGTCCAAGGTTAATGACAACAGTGATCAGTAACCGTGACAGCTTAACACTTGGGAGACATGCATCAGGCACAGTGCATGGTGTATATACCTAACCTGCAGTTATTTGTAGGCATGGGTTTGAATTATCGGCACACATTCACACACACACACACACACACACACACACACACACACACACACACACACACACACACACACACACACACACACACACACAGGGCATATAGCTGTACCAACAGTAGAGCATTTCAGTGGTCTAATTCAGTTGGAATAGTACTCTACTGCCTGACATTTTATTAAATGAAGTGCTATCAACTTGCTGAACGCCACTGTTTGCACACTAGTACATCTGACCACTGTTTATTGGTATACCCTTCATACGGCTGCTACAAACATTTCTTTATCTGTAAGCCCTGTGGAGAAAATATCTGTTACAAGTGCATAACAGTTTCTACAAATAGGCAAGAGTACTTGTCTGCAACTATAAATATATGTTAGTTCCAATCCCTGGATTCAAACCCTGGTCTGTGTGTGCAAAAATGAACACCATATCTATTTCTTATCACACTGAGCTACTGGGCCACTGCTGTGGTCTGCTTCACTGATTTGTACCTAAAACTCATTTGGTTACAAAGTCTGTCCTGGTAATATCAGTAGAGTGTCACAGAAGACTGCGGTGACAGTTGCACATACATGCATGAGATTCATTCATGACAGAGATAGTTGGTGAGCTGTGTATTAATACTTGGAATGCAGGTGTACACATTTAACCCTTAGTGGATGTGACTATGTGTGATCTGTACAGAACATAGCAGGGTGCTGAGTTGCATACCCGACCAATATACATTTGCACATCATATATTTGCAGTCTCCACCTATTACAGTCTCATACTTGCCTGCATTAGTGTACCTACATTCAGGAATACATACAGATGAAATGCAAAGGTTAACAGAAGACAATCCTGAGGGGAGCACACTATAATACATTACACATTACTATTCAAGGTTCAGATCGTAGTGCAGAACATATATTAAATTGCATTGTATCTTGTTTTACAGCTCCACATCTACACTTTATTATAACACTTCTTTATCAGCAAAACTTCACTCAGTTCATGGTGTCATAGCCATATTTGGTGTGGAGCACCTGCACAATTGTATTTCTTCAACAACAGACCAGAATGAACACAACAGTTTGTGGGAATAACTTTATTGAGGGTGACATGACACAGTGGTTTATTAAATTCAAAGGTCTGAATGCAGTTGTACTAGATATCCTGTAGATGATAAATGAATGTCAGTTATTACCTTCAAGGTTTCAATCACAGTCTACTTTTTTTTACAAGATGCTTAGCATTATTACAGTATATACTTATGTCATTCCTACACAGTATTACTACAGTATTAGCTTTCTTTCATCAATAGTAGCTTGTTTGATGCCTTCCTCTGTATTGCACAGTACCCGCCATTACTCACTATTATTGTGGGTCTGGAGCACATTTTATTGCAGTACACTCAGAACACACTATACCTAAAGGCAGTAAATAATGTATACTCTTTTTATTTAATGTAATATATATTGCAAGACAATTCTATACTCACCACACTGTCGGCAGAGTCTCACCAGGTACCCAGCATTGGCCTCCACATTGCGAGTCCTCTTCTCTGCATCTGTAGGGGGAAAAACACCATTATACAAACCTGTCTATCACATATTCATGCTAAAATTTGGTAAAGCGATGGTTCATATACTTACAAACTACTGAGGCATTCCCTTCCCGAGCATCTTGGATCCATTGGGTCAACAGCACCCCCTTTCTCTGCTTCAGGTCATCATAATGATGATGCACCTGCTCACCAGTGTGGGGGATTCCAGTGGCACTGCTAAGGTCACATGTCAGATGGTCCCAGGCCTCAGACTTGTATTGAGAGCCCTGGTACTGGCCCTGCAGCAGTCTGTCATCATGGTATTCAACAAGGAGCCCAGCCATTACCCTGGACTCCAAAATACCCCAGAGCTGCACCCGGAAGCATGCACCCTTCTCCAGTGCCTGCCATAGTTCCTGCACAGGTTAAACTCCAACAGGTTCTGCCTGTATTCCCGCCTGTGTGGTTTAAATAAGGCTATTTTTCCTGCCAATTGCTGACATTGGACCATTTTTAAAAATGCTAAGCTCTGCTTAACAGTGTGAAAACTTGCTAAGCTTAGTTGAGCAGTGCTTAAAATGGCAAATGCTTAGTAGTGCTTAGTGGTGCACAAATCTACTTTGCTCAGCTGAGGACTGCTTAGAATGAGACTACTTAGCAATGCTCAAACCTTCTAAGCAGAGTTAAGTGTTGCTAAGTATTGCTCAGACAGGTCCTGTTTAAGCATTGCTTAGCTTGGCTCAACACTGCTTAGCACAGTTTAGCTAAGGGCAAACAACAGTTCTACATGATAACATACATATATATTGACATTAATTACTCATTATTGATACTTTATTTTTATGTGTTTGTATTTTACTTTAATTACTGTAACTTGATGTGTGACTGAACTGCATTTGACACTTGTGTTTAACTGGGGCTTCTCACCTCATATATCCACTGTCACTGGGATTCTGGACCAGTTGCAATAATCTGGTTGACAAATATCAATAACTAGGGCAAAAATATATAGTTATTGATCAAGAAATGGTGGAAGAACTCTCCTGTTTTACAAATCTAATCTAAAACTAGACATTACCAATCAAGCTAATTCTCAATCAGACTCCCTTCCCAGCTGGTAATTAGTTATGATACTGAACACCATGAACCAACCACTTACATTGCTGTTGCTACCTCTTCCCTCCGGTGTAACCCAGACAATTCAGGAACCTAATACATAACATTACTTCTTGCACAAAATACCTGTCTAATGTAATACTACTGTGTGACTTCAACTTAAACCTACTAAACCCCTTTAACAAGGGCATCCTTGACATTCTTTCTGATTTCATCCTCCAACAGTTAATACGATATACAACTGATCGCAACTTCAGAGCAAGTAACCACTCTCTCCTCCATCTTCTCATAATTGATGATCCATCTCATATCTCAGTCATCTGCATTCATCCGCTAAACCTCAGACCTGCCTTATCAAAAATCCACAACAAAACTCTCATTTAGTTCCAAATTAGACATCTACATCAATAAACTCAAGACCATACTTTTTTCACACAACTGATTATTCATTTTAAACTCCACCAATGTCAGCTCAGCAGCTGAATTACTCATCTTCACTGTACATGATCTCTAAGATGCTTGCTTCCCAGTAATTACTAGACTATGCAAAACAAAAAAGAATGACTGGATAACCACCAACTAAAAGCCCTGCTTAAGCTAAGAGATGAAGCCTAGCACTCTTGGAAAACAAAACCCTCTAGACTAGAGAATCCAGGCAAAGGTTTGTACAACTTAGGAACTTAACAAAACAAACCATCAGATGCCTCAAAATACATATTAAGAAGTCCATGCAGAGCTCCTTCCTCAGTACCCCCAAAATCTTTTGAAAGGAAGTCGGACGTCTTTCAGGCAGAATCCCAGTAAATTTCCTGGGCATCTTGTGCTGCAGATTTTCTCAAAGAATTCTGCAGCCTACCCACTTCTTCAAATATTATTCCACCTACCTGTTACACTCCAAATCCTTCTCCATATCCCTGTTTACTTCAGTTTCCTGCATTGTAGAGATGTCCACATCAACCTTGAGCAATTATGAATTGACAGCCCTCCAGGTACTGATGGATCACCTACCACTGCAGAGCATATATCCTAGCTGCTCTCGGAGACATTTTCAATTTATGCTTAATTCAAAACACAATGCCAAACATGGAAAAATGCAGTAGTAACCCCTGTCCCTAAACACACCAACCCCTCCAAAACCTCTTACTACTGTTCCATCTCCAAACTCACAACTCTAGGTAAGTCTTGCGAAACACATATACTGCCATCTCACGTGGTACATCAGTAGATACATACTTCTGTTACATAAAAACATGGTTTATGGTCAGGCCACAAGCCAAAAAAAGCCTTATGGTCCCTGACAGATGAAGTCTTGCTGGTAATGAATAGACAACACCTGACAGGTGCCAATTTTATGGATCACCAAAGCATTCAGTCTTGGCGGGTCTATATTAGAACATCGAAGTGTTAAAACATTGAATGTTCTAATATTGACCCCTATTCAATGAACGCTTGAAATAGCGAAGCTGCAGAACACTGAATATTTTCCTAAGGAAAGTATTCAGTGGGTCCTTTCTACAGCTTTGCTATTTCCTCAACTGTGGTGTGAAAGTGACGGACTGGGTTACGGTAAGTGTGCGAATGGACCGAGGTAAGGTGAGTGTGTGATAGTAGGGACCTTAGGGATAGGGAGTGGGTAAGGTGAGTGTGCGATGGTTAGGGACCTTAGGGTTAGGGAGCGGGTAAGGTGAGTGTGTGATAGTTAGGGACCTTAGGGTTAGGGAGCGGGTAAGGTGCGTGTGCGTTAGTTAGGGACCTTAGGGTTAGGGTTGGGTTAAGGTAAGCTAATAGTGCATGTATGGTTTAGTGTAGGGTTTTGTGAAGTGTGTATGTGTGGATTATGTATTTTGGTGTGCTTGTGCTGTGTGTGTGTTTTCTCGGAACAGCAAAATATTTCCCTTGGAAAAAATTTGCTGTTTTGAGGGTTTGAGTATATCACATTTCAAGATTCCAAGGTCGAGCTTATGGTGTTCGATATTTTGGAATTTTGATAATGTGATATAGACCCGTCTTGGGTGACCACTCAGTCCTACCATACCATCCTTTAGACATAGGAAACAATCAAGACACAATACCATGGTTTCATACTTTCTATCTAATCATTTCTGTCAAGACCATGCTTTCCCCTCCCCTCCTCCAAAACCATTAAAGGTGTTCCTCAAGGCTTAGTCCTGGTTCCTCTTTTATTCTTTCTCTGTATATATTAATAAACTTCCCCTTGACCCCCCCCCCCCACCCACCTGCCACTACTTTTTACTGATGACATGGTCCTTTTTCAGTCAAATCAGTCACACACGCTTCCAGAAAATGAGCTCCAAGCAGACTTTCCCTCCCTAAATTGGTGGGTCTGTGACAAAAAACTTTTTCTTAATTCCAATAAAACAAAAGCCATGTTCTCTGAAATAAACTCCCCTCTACAAATTATTGATCATTAAAGCACTCTTAGAAAATACCACATCCTTTAAATACCTAGGCATCTGGCTTGCTCCATCTTTAAACATTTCTCTCCATATAGACAACATTTTGTAAAAAGTTTAACACATTATGATTCTGGGCCAGTAAAATCTCTCCCATCTCTCTTCAAAGCCAAAAGAGCAGCTATAGACAAATGCATCCTCCATGCACGATTAGAATATGGCCTTCCACTAGTAGCATCAGCTTTAAAACGTAATACTAAACACATTCTAGAGTAGAGAATAGAATCTGCATATCACCCTATCCCAAAGACAAGAACATTATTGCAAAACCCTTGAAAAAGCCAAACGGCCCCAATCCAACAAAGATGTCAATTTCTACTTGCCTGTCTGATATTCAGAATTCTAAACAATCAAGCTATTTCACACCTTGCAGTCAAACCAACTAGACCTAGCCCAAGTTATAACCTCAGAAACCATAGAAGCTCTGGCCCTTACCTACACGCCTCTACCTCCAAGCTCCATTGTGCAAACCATTTTATCTCTACTCTGCTTCCAAAGCTGTGGGTTGCTCACCCATCCTACCTTAAATAATTAACTTCTTACTCTCATTTCAGACCCCAGCTTAAAGCTCACTTTGGTAAGAAAGGGGGAAATTTGATTCATGTTGATTCTTCAAAGGCAGTTTTGATGAATGTAAAAAACTCAAAAGCAGTTCACCAAAACCACCTTCAGAGAACATTAACATAATATTTTTTTTGCAGGGGACAAACCCCCTGCTCCCTCTGTGTGGGGGATATCCCCAGAATTATATATACCAACTTTGAGGTTGCACAGCAGTGGAGAAGAAGGCAATCCCTACTGTCAACTAAAGTGGTTTCAGTGAACTGCCATCAATTTCTTTGCACTCATCTTTGATGAGCTGACATGCTCCTGGGAGATTCTATTGACCCAAAATATAAGGGAGTTAAACTTTTTCTTGTATTGTCAAGGTGGAGAGACAAAAGTTTAGAGATGGGTCAAGCCAAATGCCTAGGTGTTTAAACGAGGCAGTATTATTTTTTATTTTAGACATAGATCTGTGAAAGGGGTGGAGTTTTGTTAAGCTTTCATTTGGTCACAAAATAATGGTTTTAGTTTTGCTGGAGTTGAGTAGGAGGTTTTTTTTATTGATCCAGTAGATTAGTGAGAGGAAGTGTGACTGGAGATCTTTTCAGAAATTAGTGAGGGAGTGATTTGAGTAGAGTAGGACCACGTCATCAGCATATAGTAATATGGAGGAGTTGAGTTAGGTCAAAAGGCTGTTTGTTTATATAGACAGAGAATAGAAAGGGGGCAAGTGTGGACCATTGTAGAATCCCAGTTTCAAGGCTATGTGATTGAGAGAAAAAAGAATGCACTTTGACATAGATGTGGTGGTTGGATAGATAGTTTTGAAACCATAGTAGGGTGTCTGGGATGATGCATATTTCAACAAGGTGTTGACAGAAGATGTTGGGATCCACAAAATGAAAGGCTTGAGGAAGGTTGATAAAGACAGTACTAATGAGTAGCCTTTTATTAATGCCTAATTGTCTTTTGTCATTGAGGGTCCATGGATTTGTTTGGGTACTGTGTCCTGAGAAGAAGCCATGTTGTTTTTGAGAGAGGAGGTTGTAGGTACTAATGTATCACATTAGCTGTGAATGTATGATTTTCTACAGAATCCTTCCTAAGTAGATCAGTACTTAGGTCACTTCATTAATGACCTTCCTTGAGATTTACCTCACCTAAACATTTCATTATTTGACTGTGGCATAGTCAAATGAACACCTTACTGCAAAAATATTTCACACTGCTTTGGAATTGATGTGTTCTGATAAATTAATTTTAAATACAAGTAAAATGTCATGCATAGTATTTGGTACAAGCAGAAGATTCAGCATGACAGAACCACTCCACACAATCAATCCCCTTTAAACTATTGTTCCCTGTGTTATGCAACAAAAAAAAAAATCAGCCTTTTGTTAGACACCCTATTTTCTGCTCCACGTAGACATCCAAGTACAAAAAGTGCTTTCACAACTCAGAGTGGTTGGCAAAATTTCCTTCCTACTGATAAGCTAGGCAAGCCATAGTCATCGACATGCTGCTCCCAAGGTTAAAATCTATCTTATCTATCATAGCATTAGTCTCCACTCAAAATATACAAGTCTTCCAGAAAGCTGGACACAAAATCCTTACAATGTAGACGCCTTAGTGCTCCTCCAGAACATAACTGTATGGCTCTCAGTAAATGCAACTGGCTTTCAGCTGAAAACAGAGACACCTTTTAGGTAATGGTTGAAAAGTGTCAATAGACTAGTCCAGTTACCCAGTGAACAAATAAAAAGTAAAAATATTTATTAAATCATACTTGTCTTTAAAATAACGAATTAATGATGCTGTCCAGCAATTCTTCCACACCAGGGACATCTTCTACACCCTAAGATATAACCTACGGTTTTGGCCTTCTCATACCTTAGCTATAGCTGAGAAAGCCTTCTGTAAAACTGCTCAAGAATACTGGAATAAAATACTCAAAGAAACCAGGTCCATAACATGTCAAACATTTTAAAATAGCTTTAAAACACTTCATAAAATCCTGCCAGTGTCACTGCTTTGATAATCATGTTTAACTCACCAGCTACCAGGACTCATTACTTCTATAATGTCTATTACTTCCTTTGTATTCCCCTCTATTATAGATTTTTTAGTTGAACCCACCAAATCCCTATCTTTCTTTAGTGTTTCTCACCTAACTTTAATTTGTTTCATCTTCTGCTATTTTACACCACAAATTTATGTCATATTACCATATTATGTCAATTACCATTATATTATAATCCATATCAACATAACTGTTTATTCTTATTGACGACTGTATCCTATTCCTTTTATTTTAATCTGTTGGACTTTTTAAAATAATGTATCTTTTCATAATCTTTGTAAAATAATATAATCAATTTTACAACAGACCTCTTTGTAAATATTGTACTGTCTAAATATTGTACTGTTATTTTCTCCTTTGGGCCATGTCATGCCTCAAAATGGTCTTTGGACAAGTGCACCTACTCGATTAACAAATGTATAAGTACATATAATAAAATAAAATGTACGTGTTAGAAATAACTGCTTTCTCAACAATTATTTATTTATTTGTCTTTTTAATTGGGAAAGCCTGACTGGGCAAATCCCTTTTTCATTGGTCCTATCAGTACAATGGAAACGGATGGACTGATTGCTAAATGTGCCTCTTACACTGTAGTGAGCCTTTCACTAGCTTGAATTCCTCCCCTTACACATAATCCACTGCTCTTAGCTAGCTCCTCCAGATCTCATTGTTGCCATATATGCTTCAGTGAGATCCCAATTAACTTGAGCAGTGATCATTTATGTTGTTTTATTGCCAGATAATTTACAGATTTTTTTCAGTTACTACTATTTAGTGAGAATTTCATTGGATTTATAGCTTTTGCCATTTTCTTGTTGGTTTTCTGTATTTTTTCCGTCCCCTGTCAAAAATAAATAATAAGAATAATAATTAAACTAACTTTGTTTTTGACTTTTTGCATTTGTCAATATAACAGCAGTGGTTAGGGAAAGCCGCTGAGAGAATCCTGAAAGAAAGACTTGCTATTTTCTTAGAGGACAATAAGCAACATGGGTTTACAGCTGGAATGAACTCTCAGATAAACCTCATCAGGTTTTATGACTAGGTTATAAGGAGCTTGAAAGGACAGTCTTAATAAGCAAGGTCTACCTGTCCTTCACCAAGACTTTTGACTGGTTCCAAACAGATGGATGATAGGTAAACTGCAGGGACTTGCAAGCAAAACCAAGACTGAGGAACTGTTTATCAGTATGATTTAAGAGAAGAGTATTTAGGATTTTAGTGAAAGGTGGAAAAATGTTGGTCAGTTCTAGATCCATTATTCTTCATCATGTTTATTTCAGACATATCTGAAGAAGTATAAAACTGGATCACCCCCTTCACTGGTGACAGAAAGATAAGTGAAGCAGTGTTTGAGAAGGGAAAAGTCTTTGGTTGGAGAAAAGAGTCTAAGGAAAAGCTAATGGGGGGGGGCAGAATGGTGGTCATTTGAAGGTCAGTGCATAGAAATGCAAAATACTGCACTTAGCCACAATACCCCTGATGTGAGATATCAGCTAAGGGGAGTGGAACTAATGGCAGTGGAATAGAAAAACAATTGGGAGTATTGATAACATTTAACTTTGATCAGCAGGAACTGATAAAGGAAGGCAAGACTACAGTGAATACAATTCTGGGGTTTTATCATCTGGAGAATAATCTCAGGAAGCAAAAAGGTAATGTTGTCACTCTTATGGGGCCTAAGGCAGCATATTGACTACTTTGTGCAGTTCTGGAGACCTCACAAGGAGACTGACATCAGGGTACTGGTAGGAGTTCAGATAAACCCCCCCAAAAAGATGTGTCAGATAGAGTGGAAATAGAGACCAGAGGAACTAGATCTCTTTTCAGTAGAAATCAAATTAGCAGGAGGAGCATGATTTGGTTGCAAAATATCCTGTCTCATTAGAAACCAAATGAGGCAGGAGGGATATAATTTGGGTGCAAAACATCATGTGTTGGGGTGGTGTGAATAGACCATCCTGTATGGGATGCTTGGGGAGAAAGGAGGATCACGTGAATCAGATTGTAGGAACTAACTGCTCACAGTTCTGAGAAAGTACTTGTTATCAGAGAAGGTTGTGGACCCATGTAATAAATTTGCAGAATGGGTGGTAGACAGAAACAGGAAAAAATATTCAAATGTAAATGGAACTGGTGGAGAAAGTGTGTGTGTGTGTGTGTGTGTGTGTGTGTGTGTGTGTGTGTGTGTGTGTGTGTGTGTGTGTGTGTGTGTGTGTGTGTGTGTGTGTGTGTGTGTGTGTGTGTGTGTGTGTGTGTGTGTGTGTGTGTGTGTGTGTGTGTGTGTGTGTGTGTGTGTGTAAAATGCAAAAATAGAGATGATTGGAATGTTAAATACTTTAAAGATAGCATTAGGTAGTTTGCCTTCTCTTATCAGTCAGATGTAATAGTCACGTTTCATTGCTTACAAGTGTACTGCTTTTCCCCTGTCTTGATGTACATTTCTGAATTCCGCTGTTGTTTTTGATTCCACAAATTTCTCTGGAAATATTGTTCTTGTTTTGTTCTTTGTCCACTGCTTGGTATAGCTCTGCATTGTATGTTAGAAGTTTAAACTGGCATGTTCATCTTTAAAGATCACCTATAACCTACTCTGTTTTTCACTTATCGTTGCTTAATGTCAGTGCTTGAAATAGGAAGATGACACCAGAGAGTAGGAGGGAATGATTAGCAGTTTTGGACTAGATAACAGGAAGTGGACATTAACCTCCACATAGACTATTCTAAACATACTGCACACTGTGTAATGGTTCTGGTGATGTTTCACACATCTATGGCAGTCTTTAATTCTTTCAATACTCTTGGATTAGTTCTGGTGATGAATGTGCTGCATACATGCATATATAGTTGATTCATTTATGACAGGACCATTATAACTTATGTATGATTCTTCACCTAGCTTTTGTTCCAACCTGGTGTAGAGCTCAGTGGAAAATAGGGTAAGGGCATTGACTGATTTTTAAATGTTGCTACAATGATGCTGTCTTGCTTCCATCTAGGAAAGCAGCACAACTATAGCACCACTTGTTTAGGCATTTTTGGAAGTTTTATAAGATGGATAGAGAAATATTTATTATAACTGATAATGCATAACCAAGGGAATAAGTACACCTTGTACTGTCATAGTTTGGGCTTCTTTTCTTAATTACTTACTCAGATAGTAACACATTTTGGGTAAGCCTTGGAATTTCTGTGTTGTATTATGTATACAAGGTGTAAAAGGGTAGGATCCATCTGTGGACAAGGCATTTGAATTGGGGACCCTGATTATATTTCTTCCTTTAGGAGATAAAATGCAGAAGTCGGCTGGAGTTTTATACATAAGTACCAAATAACACTGATTTAGTTTTGTTAATGTTGACTGACAGACCTGGGTTTTTGAACCATGATGCAATAAAACAAAGTTTTGTGTTACATGGTCTTTAATACTGTCATGGGAGTGAGTGGACAACCTAGCTGCAAGAGAAAAGAATATTAATTTCTGATTAAGAAAAATAAATGTTGCTATGAAGACCATGCATAGATGTGGTCTCACTACAGATAATTCGGTATACTAGATAGTACTAAATGAGGAGGTGACTGGGTATTTTCAAGGGATGCTGTAAAGATTTGGTGTGGTAAGTAGATTTTGAACTAATGGAGACTAGTAGGGTCTACTGCATACAGTGAGAGTAGGAGACAGCATCAAATGTTTTTGTTACACCTAGCAATAGCCTGTACAATTTCTGCTTTCCAACTTATTATATGTAATGTTCATAAGGCTAAGTAGGCCTGTTGTTATATAGCTTCATATGTAAATAGTAGGCTATCAGTCTGCAGACTATTACACACCTAGCCAATAACCAGAGAATGACCAAAGGTGAGAATCAACCCTTGTACTTTGTGTCTGTGAAGTAAACATCTTAACTGTTAGGCCAACCCCTTCTACTTTGACCTTTGCAAAAATCAGGTTGGTGTAAGCAAGTAGACTACAGCTTTTCAGGTATAGTCTTATTTGTTCTGACACAGCATTTTCTAGTACTTTAGATACAGTAGGAAGAATGTATGTCTGTAAGCTTCAGGACTATCGAAGGTTATTGTTTTAAGTTAGAAGTATTACAGTGGCTGATGTCAAGGGTTTGGAGGGTTAGGTCCATGTAGCAAGGTCTGTGCTAATGATATGGGTAAAATTAACTTGTATGCAAATTTTGCAGAGCTTAGTGAAGTTTGCTTAATGAACTTGCAAGCTATAGATCAGTTTTAACCAGTAGCACACTTGAGTTAATGTGACTGGTGGGTAAAAATAGTTGGTAGTCAAACTGAAAGTGATTTCAGTATTATGGCTTTGTGAATGTCGGTTTAGTTTGAGTGAGTTAGGTATCTCTTCTGAGAAGTTTTTGGTGAATAGTTCTATCAGTATTTGGGATTGATTATTGGTTATGCACATTTAGACTGATTTTTAACAAGGAGTGAATTCTTACAGTTAGGTGGTTTATCTCTTTCCAGAAAGTGACAGATTTATTTTTAAGGGAAGACAGTTTTTGTTTGATAAGTATGGATTTGACTTGATTGGTTATGCCTATTGTTTCTTAGAGTGCAGCATTGTTCTAGTGTGAGTCACAAATTTAGAGTATTCACTTTTTGCCAGGCCTTGCCTGTATCAGAAAGGGCTTTTTGTTTTGGAGATAGCCAGAGAATGGTTGTTCTTCTGATTGTGTTAGGGTAATATTTGTTCTGGAGAGTGACTATAACATGTAATCAATATTGTACAACTGTGATGTTTTCAGTCTGAACTGTGACTGGGGCCGTTTTGTTACAAACAACTCCTTAAGAGGTTGGAGAAGATTATTGTTTTTAAATACATAGCAATTAGAAATATTTTTCCAGGTGGATGCAAAGTCTTCTTGGTGCAAATAGCTGTGATTATGCCATGATCACTGAAGTGTGGGAGATGTGTTTAGTGCAGAGAACGTTTACCTTGCTATGTCCATCATTTGAAAGCTTTTTGGTATAGAAAACTTTGGCAAGCATAGCAGTAGTAAGTGAAGCATGCATGACCTCAGTCATGATGAGAGGTTTGTCTCTGCTCTGGAGACCCTCACTGATTTGCTGGATAAGTTCAAAAATGGAACTTGCCCTTGAAAAGGAAAATTCAGATTATTTCATTACAGCTCCTGAAAGAAATCAGTGCAGCAAACAGATTCTAGGTATCCAAGACACTGTAACTGTAATGTTCAAGAATCAGAAGGTTATATCAAAGCCAGGCTTTAAAGCCAAGCCCAGGATTCTGCCCATAGTATGCCCTTCATCAGACTAAGGGAGGAAGGGGAGTTTATAATATGGAATGCATCCTTTTAAGTGATAATGATCTAGCTGTAGTGATTAGCGTACTGTGTGGTCTATAGACATTTTTGAAAATTCAGTTTACATTACAGACCTCATTGAGTTTAAAACCACATACGTTTTAACATGTTTATGTATCACACTTTAACTTGCAACATGAGGTGACATACTTTAGTGATAAAAATTTCAAGAACATTTTCCATTGTCATATTCAATCACTATGTATCATAACTTCAAAAGTAATGATTACATCCCGCCTTCACATTTTTCGATACTCATCAACTATTCCATATCTCACATCTTCTTGATCATTATTTTGCATGTATTGATCCCAAACATGCCATTTATTATGTATTTTACTCCCTCCCTCCCTCCCTCCTTTAAAGATCCCACCACCATTTCTTTGATTTTCTTTAGAGTTCATCCTCTAAAGTTGGCTTAGTCTTTTATTTCCATTCTCTTCTCATTGCTTTTTTTGGCTGTCCACACATTAAATTTAATAAGGCCTTACTATGTCTTGACATGTATAATCCTAAATATCAACTCAAAAACATCAGCTCTTTAGTTACTGCAATTTGTTTCCCCAGCAATTGTATCAAAGTATTCTCTAATTATTCTCTAAAACTCATTCAGCTCTGTGCATCCCCAGGATACACGTTCTCAGTTTCCCCTTTCTTCGCCATTACATCTGCAGTACCTTATCTCCGCTTAGGGGAAGATCCTATGAAGCATACTTAGTTTATAATACCACATTAGCAAACCTTTTCAGACAAATATCCTGTATTGTCTAGATGTTGTCACATGTGTCTGTGCCCTTCAAATCTCTTTCCTTTATTCCTTAATAATTTGTCTGCCCATTCTCTTTTCCCAGTTCTTTCTAAGCTTCCCTGACTTATTCTTTTCCTGGATCTTCTAAACTCCTCTGATTTATTGTTTTAGTTATGCTGCAAAATTTTACATGCCCTGCATATTATCCCTTTTTTGATGACAGCAGCTGTTCTTTGCCCCACTGGAGACGCCACCTGGGCTGGCCTTTCATTTATCATTCTTCTCATTTGCTCTTTTAAATTCTGATATCAACCCTAGTATGGAAGACATTCCCTAATCTAGAAAGTCAACTTGATTGGCTTTTTCCTACGGTATCACTTTCCCTCCCAATGTAATTGTTTCAAGTATTTTCATTCTTTAGCTAATTTCCTCCAGTTACATCCAGCCACCTCCTGCTTAATTTGTGCACCCTTAGTATTCTAGATCCCGATTAGAAGAATACTCTTGTTCCAGTCCTGTATTGCTTTAGCCTTTATACAGTTTCTCCCAATTTATAGATGTATTGTCCTGTGTAGTTACTATTATTTTTCTTAATGACTTGCATCTAAAATATTAATCTCTCTTTATCTCTCATACTTCCCCTTATACCACTATCATATTTTTTCACTTTGATTTATATTTTTCATCATGTGTTATATATATATATATATATATATATATATATATATATATATATATATATATATATATATATATATATACCATCCTCAATTGTGTGGCATTAAATGCCCTTCAAATCTGGTAGTCCTAATTTTCTTTGCTTTACTGACAGAATCAGCTTATTTCCTTTAACTCTTGTCCTATTTCCCTCCCAAATAATCTCTTTCAGTTTCTTATTAATTGTCACTCACAGTTTCTCATCTGGGTGATGAAAATATGCCTTACCTACTTATATAACCAAATTGTATTGTAAACATTTTCTCTCTGTCTGTATCTTGGTCTCCAGATCCATGATCATAACTTTGCAGTCCCATATTTTCCAATTATTGTTTGCTCAGTCTCCTCCCACATGTCTTTAGCTACCATGTCTGAGGCTTTTTTAACCCATATCCCCACATATTTCATTTTGTCATGCCCACATACATATGGCTACTGTTGAACTGACCCCTGTTACAATAAATATGGACATTGTTGGACTATCTAATTTATTTTGTTTACCAAAAATATTTGAAACCGTTTCAAAATACTCCACAACACTGGATTATCCTGTTCCGAGTCTGTCAAATACAATATAACATCTGTGAACAAAGCTATATTCTCTTGATTAATACACTGAGTATATTTTTAAGTTTATGAGGACTTTGTTTTGTTTTTTTGTTTTTTTGCTAAATACTCCAAATGTAAGACAAATAGAGGGCAAAAGAACATCACAGACTGGTTGCTGTACACAGACTGAATTTGCCCAAACCTTTATTCTCACCTCTGATCCTTCATGTATTCTCCTTGTTAATGCTATTATTTTAGTGGAAAATGTAAATGTTGCCATTGCTGTACATATAAAATCCCAACAAACCCTGTCAGATGCCTTTTCTGTATGTAAACTCACCACCACCATTTTTTTAAAGTTTTGATTCCCTCTGAATCATCATTGTTTCATTAATATTGTCAAACATCTATCTCCCTTTCACAAAGCTGCATTGATCTATGTCTGTCAGTTTTGGTAGAATGTTTACTAATGTTGACATAAATACTTATAATCATGATTTGAAACAGAAACTGGTGTATATGATGCCAGGCCTGTGGGTTCTTTCTCCTCTTTTGGCAGTACTGCAGCCATTGCTTTCCTCTAGAACATGGGCGCTTCTGCTGTTTTAGCTGATCATTGAACAATAACTTCTAAGTCTTTCTCACCCAACTTTCAAACTTCTATAGGAATGCCATCTGCTCCTGGGACTTTCTGTATGGATTGGCTATCTATCTCATTTTTTTTTTTCGTTTCTTTGCTGTTTGTCCTGGTAATCAGTAATTGAGCCTCTTCTTCCTCTATCATTGGCAAATCTAAATATTTCATAAATGCTTCCAGTTGAACTTTATCCCGACTTCCCCATAATTTAACCTTATGTAAATACTCATAATATTTCTGAAATACTTCCATTATCTCATTGGGATATCTACTTATTCTACTTGGCAGAGTATACCTGAATTTTAAGTTTTACTACCACTCTTTCTACTTTCTATTGCCTTAGTCATTGCACTAACAGTTTCTGCACTTTGGGGTTATTGTAAAAATAACTGCTTAAAGATCATGTTTAAAGGTTTTCTTGCCACTTCTTTTTGTTGTAATTGAGCTTTTGCCATGTAAAACTGGCTTTCTGGTTCTATAGAGTGTAATTTCTACTTTAGTTAACTCATTTGAGCTATATTTATTAAGTTTAATAAACTCCTTTATATCTATTGTATGTTAAGTAGCTGCCCAATTACTTCTTGATAGTGTATAATCTGGTGGCCCTTTCTGATGATATCATAAAGGGAGAAAGCATGTTGTAATTCAATGCTTTGAGGTACTGAATTGGAGAGTCGCACTATGCAAGGTCAGGTAATGAGATTCTATGACATTCTATGTTGATGAAACTCATTACCTGTTCTTGGTATAGCCTGATTTTTATCTGAAGACTTGCTGCAGCTACTACATCTGAACAAGACTATCTGACACAGAAGCTGCACCTGTTTATCAGATCCAGTATTGTCATCAGGGAGCAGGGTCTGGCATACAGGTGTAGTTGTATGACTAGATGCCGTCCAGTGCAGGAGCTCCACCTGCAGAACAGAATAGCTATCATACCTGAATTATCCCCATGCAAGATGAGGATGGATTTGTGGGACCACTAATTCACCAGGGAATTAAATGGACTTTTGAAAACAAGACACTGTGATCTGTCCCTACAGGAGTTTGGGGGGGGGAGGGGGGTAAATTGTTCTACACCAAACTGCATATGTGACTGGATCCAGGTTCTCTGCTTCTGACTCTGTAAACCTTCAGCACAGTTCCACCAGTATGTGAAACCCAGTACTGTAGGCAGTTTGGTTTCCCTCCAGGTACAACCTGCAGTACCTAGTCCCACATACAGGTGGACTACCTACCTTGCCTAGAAGCCCATTAAGTTCAGTGCATAGTTTCCATTCCATCGCTAATCCAGGCAATGTATAACTCGCATAAACATACATCTCTATGATATACCCCTATTTTTCTTTCTAAAAGTGATCATCCATGGTAGAGAACTATTTATTACAGTGTTATAAACTGTATCCGGGTCTATATTAAATCAGCAAAAACTAACTTCAGCGAACGACATTTTACTAGAAATGCTATTCATCAAATTTTGCTCTTGTGGGGGGCTGTGTCCCCCCCTGCTAATTATATATACCAACTCTGAGATCACACTACAGTGGGAAAAGGGTAAAATTTCCAGTCTTCACTGTACTACAATCTCAGTATGAACAGTTTGACGAACAATATGTTCAATGTAAGTGCACTGAAAATGCAGTTCACTGAAATGAATTTTCAGTGAACTAATAGGGACTCCTGTATCTATCCATCCACAACCCCTTTTTCCCATTTTTGCACATGGGGTTGGGGTGTCACAGTGACTATCTTTTAGAACCAAGGTTTACACCAGCGGGTGGCTAGCCCTGCCATGGTAGTTCTTCCATCTCATGCACACTCACATGTATGGCCAATTTAGACTGTCCAGTCCACCTCCTGCATGTCTTTGGAATGTGGGAGGAAACTGGAGCACCCGGAGGAAACCCACATGAACACATGGAGGACATGCACACTCCACACAGAAGGCACCCAGGCCAAGAATCAAATCACTATACATTTTACTGGGAGTCTTATAATGTTTCATTTTGCTTGTATTACTTTTTATTTGAATATAAATGCATTTGGTTATTTATTGCTGTATCGTCTGCATGCCCGATTGAGTGACAGATAGATTGTGCTGCAGTCTGTGTCACTTTGTTGAAAATGGCTGCAGACTAAGAATATATGCCAATTCATTACAAGCTGTTTACCCCTTGTATTTCATCATCAGAATAAAGGACCTTATGACTTGGAATCAGAAAGTGCATGCTTATCTGCTCAATATACAGGAAATACAAAACACAAGTTTATTAAACTTAATAATTATAGTTCCTATTAAGAAACTGTCACATAAAAACAATTTAATTATTGCAAAAATGAAATTATACAAAACACCTTTGTACAAGATCTTTAGCACATCAGCAATTTTTTAAAAGTCAAGTATATTTCCTGCATGCTCACTTATTTTCTTCTAGCACTTTCTAGATGTTCCTCCTCCTGTTATGAAAGATGTTCCTTTTTATCCTGCAGTGATTTAACTTTTGTCATCCTTTATAAACATTTCTCCCTCATTTCTACTATATTTTTGAAATGCATTTTCAAGCTAGAATTAAGTGCTATTGACTGTTTCAAGGATAGTTTCTACCTGCTGCAAGAGTGCCCAATTTTACTTTTACCCAGTTTTAATTTCAGTAAGTAATAAGAAAGCGAAGTGTCTCTGATTTACCTTTATTACCCTACATCTGCATGCTAATACTCAGAGGGTCAGATACAATTATTGGATGAGTCTCAACACTTTCTGTCAAATTGTCATGTTCCTATGATATATGGGTTCTGTCCAGCCTCTCTTAGTTGTTGTATCATGGAGAATGATACACAAGTTCTGTTTAACCTCCTGCTATTGAAATAATATCAACCAAAATACTTTCATAAATTTAGTTGCAACCTCCCTTCTAGGTCCCTGTGATATTTTCAGTATTACGAACAAAATGGCAGTCACTATCTATAATTAAAAAACCTTGTTGAAAACTTATTATCCCACCATCCTTCTTGGCTCTAACATCTTCATGTTAGAGGGAATATAAACATATGCCAAAGTAATCCTTCTTCTTTGCCAGTAATCCCTTGCTGCTACAAATTTAACATTGCTAGTTTTTCTTCTTCTTCTTCTTCTGTCATTGGAGCCCAACTGCCTACAATGTAATTATTACTCCTATTCCCCTCTTCATTTACTCCTGATATTCTTCTGAGTATCCAACCTGAAATCCTTTGCTCATCATATTTTCATATTCATTATTATCAAAGTGCATCTCATGTACCATTGCTATTTGAACCCTACAGTTCATAATCTATATCATTACCATTTACTTTTTTCTGTCCAATGAATGCCTTTTACATTCCATGTTGATACTGACAGTACATCTATTCTAAAAATAAACATTACTATTACTAATCATGGCTGACACATTTTTGCACATACTATTCTTTCTGGCAGTTTATTTAAAAAAAACTTGCAATTGGCAGGTACAACTACATATTTAAACCTCTCATCCCATTTAGAGCTCTTACCTTTTTTTAATATTGCAGTTCCTAGGTTCAAAGGTAAGTGCTAGGCTAGCTGACCTAGAGGGCCATTTTATGCATATCCAATTTCCTGTTTGGTCCTTGAATTAACCTATGCCATTTGTTGGTGATCCCAAGGATATTGCCAATATCCTGGCAGATCGATTTAGTGCCAACTTCACTCTGCTCTCACCCCCTAAAGGGCCCATCTCAATACCAAAAGATTGCCACATTCTGATAATCACAGCCACACAGGTAGAAACAGCACTCTCCAAAGCTAAGAATACAGCATCCATGGGACCAGATGATATCCCAGGCTGTGTACTACATGAACTACAAAATGAACTGGCACCCCACCTAAGTGTCATGTTTAATCATAGCCTCACCTCAGGCTTCATGCCCACTGAGTGGTGCACAGCTACAGTTATCCCGATCCACAAGGGAGGATCCACCTTGGATCCTGGGAACTACCGTCCCATCAGTCTGACAAGCCTGATCTGCAAAAGCATGGAACGCATTATCATGGAACTTATAAACAAAGACATTGGCAACCTCCAGACACTGGACCCCACCCAGTTTGGGTTTGTGAAGGGCCGATCTTGTCTCCTGAATCTGATTGACTTCATTGAATCAGTCTCCAAAGCTGGGGATGAGGGTAAAGAGGTCCACACAGCCTATCTGGACCTTGCCAAGGCCTTCAACACCATCCCCCACTCTGGAATCATAGATAAACTTACTAAGCTGGACATAAATCCCTATGTCACTCGATGGGTTGCCAACTGGCTTACTGACAGAACCCATACTGTAAAAGTAGCCGACTCCAAATCCATCTCCAGACAAGTGACAAGTGTAGTACCTCAGGGTTCAGTCCTGGGACCACTCTTGTTTGGCATCTACTTCTCTGAAGTACAGGCCAACACTAAGGGACTCTGGCTAACAAAGTTTGCAGATGACTGCAAACTGGGAGCCATTATTGAATCCCCAAATGATGTGGATATTCTACAAAAGGGCCTTACAGAAACAGATGCCTGGTGCCAGAGCCATGGGCTCAAGCTTAATGCCAAGAAATGTATAGTCATCCCTTTGGAAAAAACATGTACCCATGAACTACCACATAGGTGGCAGGACACTAAACATTGAAAGTGTGATGAGAGACTTAGGGACACAAGTGGACAGTGGTCTCACTTTCGATAACCACATCGCCACAACAGTCAGGAAATCCTTCTACATGGCACACCTCATCACTAAGGGCTTTTCATCCTGAAAAAAGGAGGTCATTGTCCCACTGTACTCATCCCTCATTAGACCCATTATAGAGTATAATGCCCCATTTGGTATGTACCTCACAAGACATCTACAACAGATGGAAAGGCCACAGAAATACCTCACTAAAAGAATCACAGGCCTAAAGCAGATGCCATATGCTGACCGTCTAAAAAAACTCCAGCTATACTCTGTGGCATATCGTCTACTCAGAGGCGATCTCTGCTTAACATACAAGGCCATGTCAAACCCTGAGCTGTTGGGCATGCTCCACTTAAAGAAATCCTAATCCCTCAGAGCCACACACTCCAGGGATCTAAACCTTATCATCACAATGAACAAAACATGCAGGAGGGATAGGTTCCTGACCCAGAGACTCCCCATACTCTGGAATAGACTGCCCATACATGTCAAGCAGAGCACCTCATTGGCCCTCTTCAAAAGGAACCTTGATGATTGGATGGGAGATAGGAAATTCACCCCGGGGATCATTTCAGTCACCCTGCTAGACAGGGGCCCAGAGAAGTAAATATTGTGGGAAAAAATTTCCAGGGAATTGTTATGGCTAGGCTTGCATAGGCCTTAGGGCTGATAGCCTAGTACCAACCTATGAACCTATGGTAGATTGGTCTTACCCATCCCATGGTCAAAAATTATATATTACCCCTAGTGAAAATAACTGGGATCATACCATAGACAATTTAAGGGGATCCATGCACGGGGCAAAACATTTAGGAACTGCCTCTGCCCATTACTAGTACTGGGGGACAGTCTTGGGGTAAATTTTCAATTACCCATCCATAGATCCAATTTGCATTTGAATATAGACAAGGATGAATTTTGTTTTAAGTGGATAGGGAGTTTCTAGCAGAGCAGTGGTATCCTCTGTGAGATATACCTGTCCCTCTAAACCATTCTGTTAATGTTGCAGGAGAGGTTAAGTTTCCTGGGCTGAGAATTTCTGATGCAATTTGTTTTGCTGATGTGCAGTAGGTTCATTAGTAAAGGGTTAATGTATACCTTTTATGCCTGTCACAGATTATTTCTTAGCTGTCTGTAGGATACCAAGTAGAGTGACATGCCTTTGAGGTAGTCCATGTAGGACATATTGTTTAGGCCTTGTATTCTTTTAGTAAGTTATCTTTTTGGGCTTTCCAGTTGTTACATGTCTGGACAGATACATGCCAAAAGGGGCATTATACTCAACGAGTGGCCTGATGAGGGCTGAATAAAGGGGGACAATGAAATCTGTAGATCTAATTGCAATCCCTTTTCTGATGCCCCAACACTGGCCCTGTAATCAAGGAGCCTCAGTTCTCACCACTGGCAAAAGTGGGGAATGTACACACTGAGATGATGACAAGTACACACACAATAAAGTGCAGTTTCCCTTAAGAACACACAGAGACCACAGTCAGTCTGGGGCTGGTTTCTCTCTCTTTCTCCAGCTCCCCAATAAGACTCCCCACTGGCACAGCTGTAGAGTTGAGATCTTAGCCGGGGTTCCAAGCCAGGTCCTCTAACACCCTCTCTGTATAACCAGTGCTTCGTGTCCCTGCCCAAGTAGCTGACACACACACACACACACACACACACACACACACACACACACACACACACACACACACACACACACCTGGGAAAGACTGGCACAGGTTTACTAGCTATGCCCCCCTTCTGCCCAGACTATAAGGTAGTTATCACTGCCACCAGAACCCCTTATCAGCTACTTTAAGGCCCTTAACAAAGGGTGTCCAATCCTACTGTGTAATGTTACTATTAATACAAATGGTAGTTTGACCAGCACCAGGCTATTAGGAGTGGCCGGTACAGTGTCACCAAATAGATATGAAAGTACTCTAAGAGCTTAAATATCTCTAAACAGATCAGCCACAATTGAAATGTTTAAACATATTTAATAATAAATAAAAGACCAAGACAATACTCAGTAAGCAATTAGTTATATCAGAGTTCAAAATCACAGGAAATATTTAAAACAACATTGCTGGACAGTGTCAAATAAATACAGAAAACATCTAAACTAATCTTTACTATATTCCTAACTATATCTAAAAGAAATTACAGTACCCTAGTCAACTTACAGTTGGCAAGGCAAGTGCAGAGGTGAGTAGATGTTCTTGCTATGTCAAAGACAAAATACAAAATGTACTCTCTCTCTCAAGCTCAGAGACTTCTTAAATAAACATTAAATGTTACTGCTGGGTTAGCTTGGGTGACATAACTTTTTGTCACCTGACTTCATTTCCCACGCTAAACCCCCATTGTTAGAAACTAACAGAATTTAGAATCTCCCTGTGAAAACACATAGCCTTCACATGTTTACAGCTACTAGGAAGTCATAAAACAATAGAACACTTACAATACAATGTGGTAGGTACCCTAGTTCTAGACATTGTGTCTTCTACTGCACTGAAACTGAGAGATAACATATTTTGTTTATGGCCCAGCTATAAAGTAACTTAACCTCAATTATTCTTAAAGTTTTGCAAGTTAACCTTCTATGTTCTAGTTTCCACTGCTAAAAGTATAGACATTCACACAGCTACAACAGTTTATATATTTCTGTTCTAATCTAGCAGGGTACACTGTGGATACATCTAGGCTAAATACTGTACAAACCCTGTTCAACACACACTTCTGTGCCAGCAGTTTAATATACACATAACATACAGTTCTAATATATTTTATTTGTAAGACAAGCATATGAATCGTGTTGAAATTCACAAATGACATGTGATTATTTACAAAATTCCAGATAGCTGTGCTGGCATTATCTTCTTCTGTCACACTTCTATATAAATCATATTAATATTCACAAAAGACATATAATTATTTACAAAATTCCATCTAGCTGGGCTGGCAGTATTTCCCTTTGCCACACCTTTGTTTATAAGCTGCACAATATGGAAGGAATTTCTTATGACACTGGACATATGTTGTTGGAAAGTTAGGTCAATCACAAAAATGGTAGAACGAGTAGTAAAGTGGAGAGTGAATTACAAAGCAACAGCAACAAAAAAGTATTCTCTCCACAACGTCGAGCAAACACAATTGATTAAAAATTACAAAGCTTTCGGATATACAAACAATCCTTCCTTAGTGTCTTACAAAATTTAAAAAACTCAAGCCGGTATTTATAGTAAAAACATGTGACACAGCCATTAATTAGATAGAGTGAACACCAAATTCTTAAAGAAACAAAGATAACAAAAATAAAGACAAGTATATTACAGCAAGAACAATTATAGCACGGAAATGTACCTATTCTATTAAATTCATTGCGTTGTACTTTATTCAAAGCAAAATCCTTATAACATAACAAGCGTTTTAAGTTGTTGCAATTCCTATAACTAAACTGAGGTTGTTCTGGAAAACAATTTTCATGGCCAGGTATAGGTTTTAAGATAAACCAAATCTTTCTGATAACATTCTCAACAGTTTTACTAATTCTACTGTATGTCATTAAGTATCTAAGGGGTTGAGCCTTGCTATGATTACTAACATCAAGGTCTTCTCGAGCAGAAAAATAAGTTTTAGCAAGAGAATCCCTATTCTCCAATGCTTCCCTCCTAGCTGTCTCAATTTCTGTTGCACTATAGCCCCTTTCCAAAAAGTTTTCAGACAACTCCTGCATCTGAGTATTACATACATCCAATTCAGTATTGAGTCTACTAACTCTCAGATATTGATTCTTTAGAATACTTTTAAATGCTCTCCCTGCATGCATACTTCTCTTATGAAGATATTTATTAACATGAACATCCTTCCTATATATGCTAGTTTGTATCCCATGCTCAGTATTCAAGAGTTGTATGTCCAAAAAACTCAAGGACTGCACAGAAAATTGCATCTCAAATTTAAGAAAATCAACAGTATTATTCAAATACATAAAAAAGTTTTATGTAAATCTTGTGGTGTACCCTCCCAAATCAGTTAGGTCACTGTTCACATAGGTTCCCAAATCCCAAACAACTGGGTCAACTATCAGGGGCATATTGTCAATGTGATGGTGTTTTGGGGTACACAACTTCCCAAATGATACAATAATGCAATTTTTGTTTAGTTTCAGTCCATGATTCTGGTACCATTTATTTGTTTGGGACAAACCTTCCTGCAGGATGGTTAAGTCATTTGGAGATTCAGTTTTACTTTCATCCATTGCTTTGGAGACCTTTTCAAACATGTCCACCAGGTTGAATAAGCATGACCTGCCCTTGACAAATTAAAATTGGGACAGGCACAGTGTTTAGAGATAGCCTACATCCTTAGTAATTAGTTCCATGTTAAGTCTTTCCACAGATTTGCCTATGAGACATTCAGAATTATGGGTCTGTGGAAGGTCTTCCTTTTTGCATGGGAATGAATATAGCTTTTCTCCATTCAGTTGGTACAAAACCTGTGTGAAGGCTGAAATTGAACAATGTTGTTAGGAAGTTGACTAAATCATGGTTCATGCTATTTAAGATGCATCCAGGGATATTGTCAGGATCCATCAATGCAGTATTTTTAGCTTTTGATGGTGCTTTCAGGACTTGATCCTGTGTGATAGCGGGAGACTTGTCAGTTTCAGATATATCTTGAGAGATAGAGAGGAGAGAGGGGTGAAGTGAGATGAATTTATCAGCCAGTAGATTCCTTATATCTTCAGCCTCAGTATAGGTAACATGGTTCACAGTCAACTCAACACATTGCTTTATTGTATTTCTAAGATTATGAACATAACTAAAAAATGCCTTGTTATTGTCTTTGGTTTGGGTGGCTATTTTAACCTCAGACTTGGCATTGGTGGATTTTATTAGCCTCTTGAGTTATTTGTTTATTTCAATGACAAAGGGTCTCACATTCTGGGATTATTCCTCTTTCTTTTGGTCTTTTTTTGGTCAAAATTCTCTTCCTTTTATTGAAAAGTTTGTTGATATTATGGTTCCGTGAAGAGGGTTTGCTTCTGGGGTATGCCCTTTACTTGTTAGTACAAAGTACAGCAGCATCTACATATCTGTTTACATGCTGGTATAGTGAGGTAGTGGCACATTTATGTCTATTTAATGGATTTAATTAGGTTTAGAAACTTGCCAATGTATCACTTAGGTGAAGTAGTTTGTCTTAGAGAAATTACTAAAGGTACCTTGGGTGGAAGGGGTCTCTGGTTTCATTTTTATTTTGAAAGAGACGGTTTTATGATCAGACCTAACAAGTGACAAAGATACACAGTTGGTGGTGTAAGATGTCTCCATATTAAGGACAAGACTGAATGAGTTGTTCCCCCTAGTGGGTACTCTGACTAATTATTCCAGGGCATTTCTATTGACAAAGTCCAGGAATCTCTGTGCTTGTGCACTATTGGTGGTGCAGGTTTCCCAGTCTATAGTTGGATAGTTTAGATCACTTAGGAAAATGGTATTGGGTTTAATACTGTGTGGTTTTAGTTCTTGTAGATAGGAGTTGTGGCTTTCTTTTGTCATAGAGGGAGTTCTTTAGCTAGCTAATATATGGTATAGGACATTTCTGATGGTTATTTAGACATTTTATTGGAAAGGCTCACCCAGAGGCTTTATTGGGAAGGCTCACCCAGACCCTGCTACACTTTGCTGTGAGGGAAAGGTTGGTTTGCTTTTTATTTGTTGTATTTTGTATTAGTTTATTGCCTTTTTATATTTTGGGTGCTGTGATTTGTTTTCTTTACCTTGTGTTTTGCTTGTGCTCTGCTTTTAACTGCATATGAAAATTTCAAAATACCCGACAGCTCTGTCTCTTGTGAGTCAGGAAGAAATTTTTCCCCAACCCCCTACCCTATTTCTGTCGTGTTCTTAAATACCACTGTCTTTCTAGTTACCTGCCTCTTATGTTAATTTGACCATATATCTCATTTCCTCTCTGCTTTCACTGGCTTGTGTGAGTAAGCACAAAATTATCATTTTATGAAATCACTCCCCTTCAATTATTTAAATTTATTGGCCATTCTACTGTATTCCATAGTACCGGAATACAAAAGTGATCATCCCCTTTCAATCTATCTTGCTGTTTTAACAATAGCGACTCTCCACTAAAACTTTACTTTTTAGACAGGAAAAACTTAAGTTACCTACTTTCACATCTAACTTCTCTAATGCACACTGCAGTGTTTAGGATAAACCATTTTTTTTTTCATCTCACCTTTAAGCATCCCTGTAACCAGCACTTGCTCTAATACCTGTTGGAAAGCACTAGGAAGCCTTAAACTGAACCAAGCACTCAACTCTCCTTATTAATAAGGAGAAATTAATCATAGGCACTAAACAGCCTATAATTGCAAAGTACCTTGCTAAGGTAAGGGAAAACAGCTCCTGTACTTTTAAAAAAAAGCACCAAACCAGGCATGTCCAAGGGTCAGCTTCCGTTGATTTCTCCTGTCCACCTGGTGAATCTGGGCATACTGGGGCAATGCAGCAATTGCCTCATGTACACAGACAACCCTCTCCTCCTACCACCCAACACTACAACCTGTGAGAGATGCACTTACATAGCCAAACTGGAAGCAAAGCTCTCTCCACCCAAGATTGTGCTAGACAGTCAAGAGGAGAAGGTTAACACCCACACTACACCTCAAGCAACACATAGCCCTTCTAAACTCACACCACCAACACCCACACATAGCAACACTAAATCCACATATGCAGAGGCCCTTAACTGTAACCTGCCCAAGCAACAAGGACCTCCAAAGCTGAAAGGCAAACAAACACCAATCACAACCAAAGTGTTACATAGCTCACAACACCAGTGTGCCACTCAGCAACAGCCCCTAAGGCAAGACAACGTACCTAACACTTTAGTCATAGGTGACTCTATAGTCAGGCACACTAATGTCCCACTCACCAGGCTGAACAAGGAGAAAATTACAGTGAGCTGCCTGTCGGGTGCCAGTATCCGCCACATAACTCATGCACTCAAGTCACACCACAACAAGTACAAATATGACTCTGTCATTGTCCATGTTGGAGTGAATGACTTGAGACATATCTCCCTGGACTACATGAAAAGAGACATGGAAGAGCTCTCGGATCATGTGGCCCAGGCAGGTATGACCCTAGCCCTGAGTAGCATCCTGCCTTTGCCCAGAATGATACCACAATATAAGGATAAAATGACTGACTTCAACAATTGGCTAAGCTTCTGGTGTCATTCAAAGGGGATCCAGTATCTGTCTGCCTGGACAACATGATCAAAAGACCACAATGCTTTGCCAGAGATGGTCTGCACCTGTTGCCCCTGGGATTCAGGTTACTGGCAAAGGCTCTTGCCACCCCTATACTGCCTTTTTTAGGCAAAGTTCAAAGGACAAAACCACCACCGTAACAGGTACAAGCATGCAAAATCTGAAGGTAATGCTACTCAATGCTAGAAGTCTAAACCTCAAAATGCACTCTCTCAAGGCACTCCTAAAAATGGAAAACATTGATATCTGTGCAGTAACTGAGACCTGGTTCAAGGCTCCAGAGAGCACCCCTGCAATACCAGGCTACAACTCTTACCACACTTTTCGGCCACCAAACCAGGATCAAAACACTAAAGGTGGAGGAGTGTCCATATTCACCAAGGATATTCACACCAGCAGGTTAGTTGCCCAATACAATGCATCTGAAATTCTCCATGTCTAACACTAGGTAAGACTGCAATCCAAACTGTAACTTGCTACAGATCCCCCACCATGCCCCAAGATTCTCACTACACCTTTCTAAACATACTGGAAAATATTAATATACAGCCAAACACCATAATACTGGGTGATTTCAACTACCCTGCCATTAACTGGGAAAACTACTCTTGTACCAACACCTTTGCCCAGTGGTTCTTGGAATTCATAAATTCCAATGCCCTGGATCAACTAATCCATAGTCCCACCAGGCGCTCCAATATCCTAGACCTGGTTATTACCAACATGGGAAATCGATGCTCCACACCTATGGCCACCACCTCGTTGGTCAGATCAGACCATAAGCTAATCACCCTTAACATCCACATCCCACTCCCACCCCACCAGTAAGGAAACCTCCATAAAAAACTTCTCCAAAGCCAACTTCATGCTACCCAATTCAGAAGTTACAAACTTCATGACACGCATGCAGATGGGAACTGAAAGTTCGACTGCTGAGTCCTACACTAAGGCACTGTACAAGCACATCCACTCATGCATGAATCGTGTCATACCAAATAGAACCAAGATGCTCTCCTCCAAAAAAAGGAAGCCAATCTGGTGGTCCCCTGCCATAAACCTGGTATGCATTTATTCCGTGTAGACAAAGTGATATATGTTTTTTGTCAGGTTTATATATAAAACTGTAATATGGCATATTTATGCTTCTTTTTTTACATGCTTTCTATACTTTTTTTAAACAAGTTATTTCTACAGATGAGTTTTTAAAAAAAATATATCTATTACTAGATTTTTATACCTATTATTACGCACTTATATAGTATTGGCATATAGTCCATTTCATACATTCACATATGCTACAGTGTTTTATAATTTTATATATATTTATACATTTACATATTTATATATTTATTATTATATATTTATTATTATTACATTTATTACATTCATATGTATTTATGTATTATTAAAAAGTGGTCAGGTTTATGACAGGCAAGTTATTACATCCATCAACTTTTTCATTTTATACCTGGTATGCATTTATTCTGTGTAGACAAAGTGATATATCTTTTTTGTCAGGTTTATATATAAAACTGTAATATGGCATATTTATGCTTCTTTTTTACATGCTTTCTATACCTTTTTTTAAACACGTTATTTCTACAGATGAGTTTTAAAAAAAAATGTAAATACTGTGGAAGTATCAACATTTACCATTGCTCTGTATAATTTAAGCATTTGGTACTACACAGTTTTGCGAGTGATATATTACACCTAAACTTGAATGTTTCTTTAAAAACCTGTAGTTTGACTGTTATATTGAATAATTGAAGAGAATGGCCAGCCAGTGGAGTTTTAGTTTAGAATATAAATGTAATGGAATGAGGATTGTTAGTGATTCTGATGAGGTCTCCGGAGGGAGACAAAAGCGCTTAATCCAGTTTGCTTGTATGTCCTACTACATGTCAATTAAAAGGTTTCATTTGTTTCAAATCTGGGTTTGGTTTACTGGTAAAACCACCTACTTCAGAAAGGGAAGACAGCCTTCATTGCACCGGAGCCATATTTACTATTTTTTGTGCTGCTTGTACTTTGGTTTGGTTACTGGTTGGACAATTGTGTGTGGTTTGGGTACGAGGAGTCTCCCACTAACTGGTTACATTTGTTTGAAGAGAAATGCCAACATGTCTAATAGCACTGCGAAGAATAGCACTTTACTAAACGAGCTTGTTAGAGTAATACACAATTACTCACAGTCTGACAATTTGCTTCCGGATTCGGGGAATGGTATACCTTGTGCACAGAGTAGTCCAAGGGGGACCAGAGTGATGGAAGTGACGTCAGACACCAGATTTGAACCAAATGGTGAAGTACAAAGAAAGGAAATAGGACAGGACAGGAATACCGGCGATGTTTTTACTACTAATAGTGGTTCTTCTAATAAAACCAACGACCATTGTGGCAATGGTGTACAGAATACACGCAATAACTATAACAACTATATTAACTTGGATTTTAATGCCTGGCTTAACCATTCATTTTCTAAAATGAACAAACATGGGGACAGGGATCTGTCCGAAGGCACCACTTACAAGGACAAATGTAAGAACTTTAAAATACTTTTGACTAGGTATAAAAACCTAGTAATAGAAAATTGGTATTTTAACAAATGCTTACAGGATAAATTAGTACCTAAAGGATTAAGAATTAATAAGTTTCCTAACAATATTGATATGGATACTGAATTTTTTAAAGCTGTATGTGATATTTTTAATGATTGTCGGCTGTCCATTTTGAAAGTAATGATAAAACATAATGAACAGAAAATGGAACAAGATAAAAAAGAGATAGACTGTATGGTGAAATAAACAATGATTTACTGTTTACTATGGAGGAATATAAGAATGTCTATTACAGAACATTGCAGGATGTTGACAATATTGCTACACGTAGTTACAATAGAAAAATTTCTAAACTGGAAAGGGATTTAAATGAATATCGGTGTGGAATTGCCTATAATAATGAACAGACAAATACTAAAGGAAAGAGGGGGTTCAATTACAGACGAGGTTACTCAGGGCAAAACAATTTTTACCAACATGGGGAAACCCTAAACAGTTATAAAAGAAAAGAAGTGAACTACCAGTATGCACATGATAATAATATATATGAGAATGATAGGAGGAGCAATGTTAATGATAGAGTCCCTTTAGAGGAAGAGGAGGGACCGAGGAGGTCCGAGAGGTTAAGGAATCAGGCACAACAACCCTCGTATGCCCAAGTAACAGGCAACTATCACTACAACCATTATGGGAGGAGAAAATACAGATAGGGGACACGGAACTTGACAACACTAGGTCATTTGATAACATAGTAAATTATACCTTTGACCACGATAAACAAGGAACATTTATTCACACTTTTAATGATTTTAACATATTTAATTATACAGATATTAACATCAATGTGAACTATTTTAAACTATTTATTGAGGGGTTTACCTTTGTTCCTACAAGGAAGCCCAGTATTGAGAACATTTTATTGGATATAAAAATTTTTACTAGAAAATTAAACTTTATACACATATTTAAGGATAAGAAAATGTATGACAGAGGGAATTTATTGAAAAAATGGAGTTTATACAACCCACCCCTTCACCACGACATAATGAATTTTGAAAATTGTGTTTCTAAGCAGATTAGAAAAGAATATAAACAGAACAAATTAAACCAACAGGGTAATTTAACTAACGAAGAGATGGAATTACTTAATAAATTGAGTGGAAATGACAAAATTCGGGTTATGAAACCTGACAAAGGGGGTGGGGTAGTAGTTATGGACCAGTGTGATTATACAAATAAAATGCTTGAAATTTTGAACTAAGATGGTTGCTATACATTGGTTTCCAAAAATGAAATTAATATTTCATACCAAAAAATAGATTTTATACTAGAGGACAACCTGTTGCAGGGTTTAATAGATTTAGATTTGTATAACTTTCTGATGGTACACAAACCAGTTATTCCAGCTATTTATGGTATGCCAAAAATTCACAAATCTATTGATAACCCACCTATGAGATCTATTGTTTCTTCACAGGGGTCGAAAACACAACCCCTAGCAATATATATAGACACCAAATTGAAGAGATTTCATACTAAATACCCACACATTTTAGTTGACTCTTGGGATTTTTTAAAGAAAATAAAAAAAGATTCATTTGGGGAAGAAACTAGGTTTATTACAATTGATGTAAAAGATTTATTTTCGGTTATACCCAATACCGAGGGCTTAATATGGTTTGAGAGGATGTTAACAGAGATGAATTTCTTAACTGCAGACAAATTCAAACTAGTCTTAGAGAGCATGGAATTGGTGTTAAAGAATAACTATATATTTTTTCAGGGAGATTATTATCACCAGAAGGATGGGGTGGCTATGGGGTCTGCCTGTGCCCCTATATATGCTAATATTATCATGCTTTACTGGGAAAAGCAATTTTTATTTGGATCTGATTATTATAAAAACATTAAAAGCTATTTTCATTTCCTGGATGATATTTTCATTTTATGGGAAGGAACTGTGGAAGAAGTAGAAGAATTTATGTATTTTATTAACCACAGTACCACATTTCTACAATTCACACATGAAATAGGTACAGATGAGGCACATTATTTGGATATCAATTTAAGTAAGGATTACAACAAGAAGTGTTACAAATCAAACATATACAGAAAAGAGTTTCACTCTAATGCATATTTACATTATGAAAGTGGCAATCCCTATCAACTATAGAAGAATATCGTTAAAGGACAAATGATACGGATAGCCAGGATGACATCAGACAAGATGGATTTTGTTAGAGAAATAGATAATGTTCAAAACATGTTTCACAAAAGGGGCTACTCTATAGAGTTAACTGAACCTATTAAGAGGTATGTTATAGAAAGATGGGGAACTACATATATACCCTTACTACATTATAATGAAAATGAAAACAATAGAAGTATAAGGAAAGGATATGACAACAATAGTGAAACTACAGAAGCTAAGGATGTAGCCCTTCCATATTTAACATTAACATATTACAAAGGGATGGATTGGTTAAGGAAATGTATCAATGAAACATGGGATATGTTTAAGACTATGCCAACTAGGGTATATGTTTTTCAAAATATTCTGAGATATAGTTATAGAAAAAACAGAAATGTTAAAAACATTTTAGAACTGAAGAGCAAAACAAACGTAGGGGGAACATCTTTGAAAAAGGGTACTTATAAATGTGGAAGATGTTCCCAGTGCCCTTTTATAGCAGGTGAAAAAGAAGTGAGAATTCCCAGTTTAGAAATGACACTGAGAGCTAAAAAATACAACAGTTGTTACTCAAAAGGAGTGATTTACTTGGCATATTGTAAAGTTTGTTGGGGATATTATATAGGTAAAACTGAACGTCACCTCAGGAAAAGAATCTATGAACATATAAGAGACATCAACAGGAAAAATGAAAATAATGCTTTATATAGACACATTTTAGTATGTAAAGATGCTGATTTTAAATTTTGGGTTTTAGCGGAGGTAGAGCATTTTAAAAGAGGTGGTGACTGGGAAACAAAATTAGAATTTAGGGAAATGATATGGCAATTAGATTAGATGCTTGTAATGGAAAGGGGATGAACGACCATATTTCCATTACTCCAGCTTTGAAATTATTGTCTGAAGACCCTAAAAGACATAACAACAAAAGTAGTTAACCTCAAGCATTCTATTTGATACCATACTGGTACAAAAATATGTTAAATATGCAAAGAATATGTTGAAATATGTCAAAAATAAAATAAATATACATATATACAAAAAATATGTTGGTAAGATATGTTGAAATAGGCAAAAATATATATTTACTATCTTTTAGACACAAGATTTTTTAAAATTGTTTATTCCAAGTTGATTTTTCTAGTAACAAATTAGTATATACACATATATATATAAAATACTTATTACACTGATGCACTTTATTTAGGTATATATATATATATATATATATATATATATATATATATATATATATATATATATATATTTTATTTTTTATATCTATTACTAGATTTTTATACCTATTATTACACACTTATATAGTATTGGCATATAGTCCATTTCATACATTCACATATGCTACAGTGTTTTATAATTTTATATATATTTATATATTTACATACGTATATATTTATTATTATTACATTTATTACATTCATATGTATTTATGTATTATTAAAAAGTGGTCAGGTTTATGACAGGCAAGTTATTACATCCATCAACTTTTTCATTTTATACCTGGTATGCATTTATTCCGTGTAGACAAAGTGATATATCTTTTTTGTTAGGTTTATATATAAAACTGTAATATGGCATATTTATGCTTCTTTTTTTACATGCTTTCTATACGTTTTTTTAAACAAGTTATTTCTACAGATGAATTTTTAAAAAAAAAAAATTAAAAAATGTAAATACTGTGGAAGTATCAACATTTACCATTGCTCTGTATAATTTAAGCATTTGGTACTACACAGTTTTGCGAGTGATATATTACACCAAAACTTGAATGTTTCTTTAAAAACCTGTAGTTTGACTGTTATATTGAATAATTGAAGAGAATGGCCAGCCAATGGAGTTTTAGTTTAGAATATAAATGTAATGGAATGAGGATTGTTAGTGATTCTGATGAGGTCTCCAGAGGGATACGAAAGCGCTTAATCCAGTTTGCTTGTATGTCCTACTACATGTCGATTAAAAGGTTTCATTTGTTTTAAATCTGGGTTTGGTTTACTGGTAAAACCACCTACTTCAGAAAGGGAAGACAGCCTTCATTGCACCGGAGCCATATTTACTATTTTTTGTGACACTTAAAGAAATCCCAATCCCTCAGAGTCACACACTGCAGGGATCTAAACCTTGTCATCACAATAAACAAAACATGCTGGAGGGATAGGTTCCTGACCCAGAGACTCCCCAGACTCTGGAATAGACTGCCCATACATGTCAAGCAGAGCACCTCTTTGGCCTTCTTCAAAAGGAACCTTTATGATTGGATGGGAGAAAGGAAATTCATCCCAGGGATCACGTCAGTCACCCTGCTAGACAGGGGTCCAGGGAAGTAAACAGTGTGGGAAGAAATAGCCAGGGAATTGTTATGGCTAGGCTTGTATAGGCCCTAGGGCCGATAGCCTAGTACCAACCTATGAACCTATTAAGAAGCACTAATACATCATGTTGCTTTACTAGCTTTGATGTGAGTCTCTTCTGAATGTAGACTGATACAACTCCACCTTTTTCCCCCCTGTGCAGTAGCTGGTCCAAATGTGTGGGAGAAGTTATAGCCCTGCACAGTTGGTGTGCTCTCCAATGTTTTAAACCATGTCTCAGTTTCTTGTCTAGGCTCCTTGTTGTTACTTATCAGTGCTACAAGCCTAAAAACTTGACTCCTTATATACAGATTTTCAAGCACAATACCAAAAACTTTCTAATGATTTGTCCACATTGGAGAATGATTTGAAATGAAAATAAAAATGAACCAATACTAAATGGGATTTTACAGATTATAAAACTGATAAAACAATTTTCCTGGAAGAGTTACAAAAAGGTGGTCTGTGTTGCTAGAATGGGTGAACAGCTTAAGAATCATAAGCAACAGAAGTGTAAGCAGTTTTCGAAACAGAATGGCTTTACTTCTTCAAATTTGACTAACACTTCACAGAGGGAAGATTTTACCTCTGCACTTGAGTTTTTTGTGCCTTCAGCTTCCCTTGTTTCAAAAAAGAATAGTTGTACCAGCAAACAAAAAATCATGCTCAGGAGGGGGAGGGCAGGAGTCACAAATATTGAAAGTGATCAAAAAGCCCATTTCTTGTTACAACAACCAATGAACAATTAACAATAAATTATGTTAATTATTAATTCACAACATTTCAAAGACATTTTCTCTGAAAATGATATTCTGTTACTTAACAAAGGTTTACATTTTGTTCCTACAGCTAGCAGTACCTGATATTCAGTAAGCTAAGGATGCAAAAGATTTCTGCTGATTAATTAATTTGCAGCTCTATTTTAAGGATGAATTACAATATTTTAAAGATAAGTTAAAGTTTAAAGTTTCTAATTTTGTTCATCTTCTAATATATGTGTTGCTGCTTTTGAAAAAACATAATTAAAGAACTGCATTTTAATCAGTCCAATACATAGATTAACTATGGCTGAGAGAAAACCTTTGAAATCACTGGGGGACAATCCTGGTTCAGTCATTAGAAATATGGTAAAGGTGGTGCTATTTTATTTTGGATAGTGATGTCATTACACAACTAACGGATACCAGATTTTATTGCAAAATGGTAATAGATCCAACTTTGAAATTTTAAGTCTGAAACTGACAGTTTTTTAAAGTTGACTTATGAAGAAGGAATTATTTAAAAAAATAAACATTGTGGCATTTGGTGGTGAGTGGTCCTAAGATGCAACAGTTTTATATACTGCCGAAGATACACAAAGATTTGTTGAGTTCCCCTTGAGAGACATATTTTCTCAGGTAAGGGTTCCCTAACAGAACCACTTTCAGTATTTCTTATTAAATATTTGAAACTTTTATTCCCCTTATTAGATCTTGTTTGCAAGACAGTACCCAATTTTTACAATTATTAATGAATCCAGCTGATATATGCTAACCCTGGATGTTAAAGATTTATACGGCAATATATCACATTGGGCCAGTTTATTAACTATTGAATATTGGCTGACATTAGCAGAGATATATCCACCTGCTTTTAATATTGCCTTGTTATGGGTGATTGAACATGTTTTAAAAAAGAATGTTTTTTATTGTCAACAAGAGTATTAGTTGTAACTTAAAGGTACAACTATGGGACTTCCTTTGCTCCCATGATTATTTATGGACTATGTTGAAAATATTTTGATTTATGATACCAGCCACAATCTATTTATCTATGTCATGCATTTATGGCATAGATTTTTAGATGATTATTGGCTGGTGTAGATACCTGATTTAATTCACCTCAAGGTGTTTGTGCAATATTTAAATGAAAATAAATGGGGCTTTGTGTTTAGTGCAGAATATAGTCTGACAAAGAAAACCCCACATGAGCTGTACTGCCATAGAAGAACAGTACTAAGGAAAATGAAGTCAGGGAAAGCAGTATGCTCAGATAAGGTCACAGCAGATGTGATAAAGATGGATGAGATATGGGAGAAATGGTTCCTGAGGGTACTTATAGCAGTATGGAGAGAAACTTGTATCCCAGATGACTGGAGAATAAGCATGCTAATGCCACCGTTCAGAACAAAGGGGACATTCACAACTGCGGTGGCAGTACAGATGTATCAAAATGTTGTCACATTGCATGAAGGTTCTGGAGAGTGTGATTGATAAACAAGCAGAGCAGTAGAAAGATGGGAGATGAGCAATTAGATCAGGATGCAGCACAACTAATCTAATGTTTGTAGTGAGACAGATACTTGAGAAGAGTCTAGAGTTGAGGAAGATGTCCAACTGGGCATTCCTAGACTTGAAGAAATTATATGACAGGGTCACAAAAAAGCTAATTTGGGCAGTCTTTTGGTAGTTCAGAGTCCCAGAAACATTGGTAGAATTAGTGCAAGGACAAGGACTCACTGACTCAAGTACGAACAGTGTTCAGTCTCACAGAGGAGTTCCCAGTGGGAGTGGGTGTGCATCAGGTTTCAGCTCTAAGCCCACTGCTGTTCATACTGGTGAGGGACTAAATTAACAAACAGGTCAGAGGGGAGACATCAACAAAGTTGTTGTATGTAGATGATGTGGCATTACAGGCAGACTGAGCAAGAACTTCAGCAAAGGATTGGGGAATGGAATGTAAAACTGAAGACACTTGGGATGAAACAGAGTACAGATAACACAATTGCAATGACAGCAAGTGGGAGAAATAAGAAGAAGCTGAGAATTGAGACTGAAGGGAAAATAGTGGAACAGGTTAGCAGCTTCAGGTATCTGGGAGGGGTGGTTGAGGAGAAGAGAAGTCTGAATGAGGAGGTAAAAGCTAGAATCAGAGAGGGGCAACAACCAACTGGCACAGAGGGTCAGGTGTAGTGTATGACAGAAGAATGCCAAAAAGTCTGAAAAGTAGGGTGTACAAAACAGTGGTGCAACCAGTGCTACTGTATGTACAGAAACCTGGGCAGTAAAGACACAGGTTCATAGGTTCATACTAGGCTATCTGCCCTAGGGCATTTATAAGCCTAGCCAGAGTGTGTTTGGCTTTCGCCACCCATTTTAAATTAATTTTGCTATGCCCTTTTTCGAGGTTAGTATACTGTGCCTCTGTCTAACAGTGACACAAAAGTGATACTCGGGGAAAACCTACGATCTCCCATCCAGTCATCAAGATTCCTCTTGAAGAGATTCAATGAGGGACTCTGCCTAACCTGGACTGGGATTTTATTCCAGAGTGAAGGGAACCTCTGGGTTATGAATCTGTCCCTCCAGCATGTCCTATTTATTTCAGTGCTGAGGTTCAAGTCTCTCGAGCACGTAGCTCGATGGGATTTGGATTTTCTGAGGTGCAGCATGTCCATTAATTCCGGGTTGGACATGGCTTTATACATCAGGCACAGACATATGCCACTGAGTAGAGCTGGAGTTTCTTTAACTGGGCAGCATATGGCATCTGTTTGAGCCCTATGATCCTCTTGGTGAGGTACTTTTGGGGTCTTTCCAGTTGCTGCAGGTGTCTGTTAAGGTACATCCCAAAAGGGGCATTGTGCTCAATTATGGGCCTGATGAGAGATGAGTAAAGAGGCACGAAGACCTCCCCTGATCTAGATGTGAATCCCTTCATGATTAGGTGGGCTATATAAAATGTTTTTCTAACCACTTTGGCCATGTGGTTGTCAAATGAGAGATTGCTATCAACTTGGGTCCCCAGGTCCCTAATTACTTCTTCTGTACTTAATGGATTACCACCTATGTGGTAATTTGTGGGCACTTTGTTTTTGCCAAAGGGGATGACTATACACTTTTTGGCGTTTAGCTTGAGGCCATGGCTCTGGCACCAGTTGTCTGCTTCTATGAGGCCCTTTTGGAGGATGCTTGTGTTGGCTGGAGAGTTGATTATGGCACCCAGTTTGCAGTCATCTGCGAACTTAGTCAGCCACAGTCCTTCCGTGTTGGCCTGTACCTCCGAGAAATATATACCGAACAAGAGAGGTCCCAGGACTGAGCCTTGTGGGACACCACTTGTAACTGGTTTGGAGTCTGACATGGCTCCAGCAATTCTAACCATGTGGGTTCTGTCCTTGAGCCAGTTTGCAACCCATCTAGTGACATAGGGGTTTATATTTAAGCTGGTGAGCTTATCTATAATGCCTGAGTGGGGTATTGTATTGAAGGCTTTTGCGAAGTCCAGGTAGGCTGTGTGGACCACCTTCCCCTCATCAATGGCCTTGGTGACTGTTTCAAAGAAATCAACTAGGTTTAAGAGGCAGGATCTGCCCTTAACAAAGCCGAACTGGGTAGGATTCAGTGTCTGTAGGTCCCCAATATCTTTATTTATGAGGTCCATGATGATCCTTTCCATAGCTTTGCAGACCAAGCTAGTCAGGCTTATGGGGCGATAGTTTCCAGGATCCGTTGAGGCACCACCTTTGTGGAGAGGGACCACTGTTGCTGTATGCCACTCTTTGGGTACATATCCTGTAGTAAGGCTGAGATTGAACAGTAGTTTTATGTTTGGGTTTAGCTCTTCTTGGAGTTCATGTAGGACGCAGCCCGGGACACCGTCTGGTCCCATTGATGCTGTGTTTTTTGCTTTGGAGAGGGCAGCTCTTACCTGAGCATCTGAGATGTCAGGGGGGCAGCACTCTGCTGGGATAAATATTTGCCCTTTTGGTGGGGAGGGGGAAGAAGTTTGCGCTGAACCTGTCAGCTAGGATGTTGGCAATGTGTTCTAGTCAGATTACTAAATTCTGTGGTTAATACAGTATTAGAGATGACACAAGAGACCAAGGCTCAAACTTAGCAATTTTATTTTGAAGCTTTTAACAATTAAGGTTGTGACAATAACAAACAATTGACTAGTCAACATGCAAAATCTAACCTATAACCTATCACATTAACATGCAAAATCTATCCTATAACCTATCACATTAACATGCAAAATCTATCCTATAACCTATCACATAAAATAACTATTAAATCATGTACTTACAAGCATATGCATTAAGAATATCATCTTTGCCACTGATAGGGACTCCAAACCTATTCAGTACAGCTATCTGTTCAGTCAAGACAGGGCCGACACTGGCAGGCAATGCTGTATGCTCAGTTCAGGCTCTTGCTTCAATCAGATCCGGATGATGATGAGTTCCAATCTATTGACAGCCTCTGAGCCTTTTATAGGTAAAATATGCCATAGGGTCAGTGAGTTCGGCTGATGACACCTAGGCCAACAGTTTAATCATAAACTGTTGGTTGATGACACTCAGATCACCAGTTTGATCATGAGCTGATCAAAATATCTTAGAACATTACAAATCATTTCCTAAGTTGTCAACAAGTCCCGTAATATCTTCTACTTTTATACATTACTTCCTCATTTCAGAGGGCAGTTGGCCCACAAACTCGTGATATAATGTCTAGTTTTATACATTACTTCTTCCTTTCAGAAGACAGTTAGCCCACAAACTTGTGATTTAGTTCCTCTTTGAAATCCCCATCTTTTGGTAAACATCTTTTAAGCTGACAAACAACTTCAAAGGTTAACTGGAGTTCAGTTATACCAATATCAGTGTGCAAGGCCTGCCTTTGAAGCATGATTCTTTCAGGTTTCTTATATTTATTCATGATATAAAACAGTATATCATGTATTAACCTAATTAGCAGCATGTCATGTAATTATTTAATTAGCAGCATATCATGTCATTACTTAATTAGCAGCATATCATGTCATTACTTAATTAGCAGCATATCATGTCTAACATCAAGCACACACACACACAGCAGTTCAATAGCTTGAGGCATTAAAATTCAGGTAGACTGTGTGGATCCGTCACAGGCCACCCCTTGCGTCAAGCAATGATTGCTGTGTGTTCCTAATAATGAGCAAAATTGACAACATTTTCCTGTACTTATTCATGACCTTACAATAAATGCAGCAAGAAATTAAGCAGAACAACACTGAAATTATTGTGGTCAACAACAAAGGGTGTAAAAGCAGATTAAACCAAACAGAAGCCTTTGGTGACCACATAAAAACATCATACCAATGTGAAACAGTTATATCTTGAATTTCATTTGCAATTTTAAGAATGGTACCTTTGTCTTTAATCATTTTAATTACAGTTTGACGCATCATGTAAAGTCTTATTTAGCAGGAGCAATACAGCTTGCCCTTCCTGCTTAATCTGTTTAAAGTCTGGGTGGACTAGAGATGGCCATCGAAAAGTGTGTAATGGTTCTATGCTAGCATTTAATGTGATGTCCATCCATCTAGCCAATCTAATCAATTCCCGTGCAAAAATCAATGATTGCATGTACATTACTTTTACAATGTGCTCCACTGTCTGTGATTGTTCCATCACTCCAAGCCAGCTTACAGGAGGATACTACACAGGCTGTGGTATCATTGAGTTGATAAATGTCTGTCCCATTCACTATATATCTATGCCAAATACATTCTCCAGTCCCATTATGTAAACATGGATGAGGCTTTCTGTTAATTAGCATGCACACCCACCCTGGGGCCAGGCCTCACATCCTGCTAAATCAATGGGAACATCATTATAATCAATGAGGTTAGATTCTATCTGAGGCACCCACCAATTATTTCCGAATTGCAGAGGCAATGCTACAAATGGACAAACCTGTTTTGTTCCCTTTTACTAGCAAGATAATCAAAGATCAATATGCAAGAATCATTTTCACATGCAAAATCTAATGGTTTCAACCAATTATACAATTGCAACTCATTTTGCCAATGGTTTGGTCGTTTTGTCACCCAAACCTGAATGAATTGCAGGTACTGCTGATTGGCAGCCAATTGGGACAAAATGCAAAAGCTCTGATTTAATCCTTTAGTAAGGTTATTTAGAACCTGTTCTGTATACATATTAGCATGATCAATCCATCTCCACATGACAGTTTGAGTTATAACACTATCAACGGTTCTTTGACCGAGCTCTGGATCATGATCAGCTAAGAGCTTAAAGCCATGTTTAGGTCTTCACCTAAACGGCTAAATTTACCTCTCAAGGTGTCAATGTCTATGCTATTCAGAAATCCTGTACCTGTCCCACCGCCCCCAAAGGCAGTTCCCATTATTCCCGTGACATCACGCTTTGTTTCTTCTATATTGGTAATGCCTATATTTCAAGTGTAGGGAGTTAATTGGCCATAAGTTGGTGGACTTGCATTGTGAATGTTTAGTAGTGATATCTACTGCTGTCATATTAATTATCATTTTAACATGCTGAACAATTCTCGCACTACTTACAGTTTTACATCCTCTTGTGTATCTTACTATATGTCCTAAACCATCAAATACAGTTGAACTGTTGTCCATAGCATATATCTCCAAGTTTGGAGATTTGGTTTCTGCAGTGTCGTTTTCCCTTTGAAATTCGCTATGCAGGAAGAATCTAATGGAGACTCGCCAGAGAAAATCCTGATTCATTCAGTCTCTGATATAAGCCCCCAGCAGGATTGGCAGTGCATTCCTCTGGATGTCTGTCACAGTTTAATCTACAAACAGTTCTGATGTATTCTGTGCTGGTCAAATTCCATGTCAGAGTGGGTTTGGTAGTCACTGCAAACAACGCCTCCCAGCTTCCAGTAGAAGTCACAATCCCTGTCAAATTAGCCACGTCTTCCTCACTAAACAGGGGAATAGGGTCATGACACTCATATGGTCCATCTAAGTGTCTTCGCTGGTAAGAGTTGGTGTCTTCCCAAACAATGGCAACAATCTATGGAGGGGAAAATATAATGGTTGTTTAGCAGAATCAAGTAACACCAAAACAGTATCACCAGGTCCATCACAGATCACAGTTCCACGCTCATTTGGTTGCTGGGGTGTGGTTATTACTACCCTCATCCCCAACCATTTACTTGGGCTAGTGCCACAGTCCTGTAGTAGGATGACAGCATCCTGATGTATACAAATTTCTACTAAAGGTAACCCTTTTTCACAGTTTGTGTTCTGTTATCTAAATTGATGACCTTTACTATCACCTCTTGTTCTGGTTCCCATAGCATGAAAGCTTCCCAATTTTCTCCCAACAATCCTTTTTGTCCCCAGTGCCATTTTTCTGGGAGAAACAGCTTCCAACCTGTCTTAACTAACACAGTATCCTGTGCTGGTACTCTTTGCTCAGTCAATGCACATAGCCAGAGCCGAGTTTGATCAATGTTTGTTAGCATGGGATATATGGCATCTGGATTCAGTCTTTCCAGTTTTAAAGTACAGCAGTCTGATCGGATATCATTCATATGCATTTGCAGGGAGTACCTTGATGTTTCCGAGGTCTGTTGTTTAACTGACTTACGGCTTGTTCCAATACCTTTGCCCATCCTCGCAAAGTTCCATCACTTGTATTTTCTGAATCTGTTCTTTAAGAAGTCCATTGTATCTTTCAATCAGACCAGCAGCCTGGGGTGATATGGTATGTGCAGCACCCATCGAACTCCATTTTCTTTTGCCCATTCTTGGACTTCTGCTCCTGTAAAATGACTGCCTTGGTCACTTTGTATTTCAACAGGAGTCCCATATGTTATGCATAGTTTATGCAGTCCCTCAGTACTGCTTGTTGGTTTGCTTTTTAGATGGGAAATCATTAATAACCCCGAATAAGTGTCCACCATGGTTAGGCAATATTGTTGATTTTGATCCAATGGCAAGGGACCAATAAAATCTACCTGCCAGATCTGAGCTGAACGACTGCCTCTATGTATGTGTCCACATGCTTCTGATTGCAGTTGCTTTCGTTTATTTCTTTGACAAATTTCACATTGTTTTATGACATCTATCAGTACATCTTTACTGAGTTGCATACCATGTCTCCGTGCCCATTCCATCGTAGCATCTCTTCCCAAATGTCCACTTCGATCGTGGGCCCACCTGGCCATGCTGATATCCTCAGGATTCTCCTCAACAGTACGCACTGCAGCCATTTTATCTACTTGCTGGTTATGCCTTCTTTCCTCTGTCACAGGTGATGCATGAGCATCCACATGTCCGACACTAATCTGGCATTGTTGTGCCTTTTCCCAGATTTGCTGCCAATCTTCTGACCCTCCCCACAAGGGTCTACCATGGATTTTCCAATCTTGTTGCTGCCAAGCAGGTAACCAAGCTGTTAGGCCTTTATAAACTGCCCAGCTATCAGTGTAGATATATGCTTCATCTCCAAGTGATAAATTATTAATCACTAAAGCAACAGCTCGTAATTCTGCTTGATTATTTGAACCAGCGGTTCCTTCATCAAACAATACAGTCTCTGTTTGTGGGCAATAAGCTACCGCAGTCCAAGTTCTGCCATTTGATCCAATCTTTGCAGAACCATCAGTAAACCATGCACATTTCCTTTTCTCCATGTCCAACTTATCAAATGGTGATGCCTCAAGTATTGGTGATTTTGGAAGTTCATACCGTTGTTGCTCTGTTGTATCAGCATCATTCAATATTACCAGGCCAGCCAACTGTTGCTGCACCTGGGAAACTCCAGGCACGATATTGGCTCTTTCTTGCAAGTACCATTTCCATTTTGTACAGTCGAAGACTGTGCTATTAATGTTTTCATTAGAGTATTGTCTCGTAACCACCCCTGGATTGGGTAATCTACTTTCACTGTCACCGTCTGTTGTTTGGTCAGCCCTCTACATGGATCAAGGCAGTATATACAGTCAGTACATGCTGTTCGAGAGGGCTATATCTAGTCTGTGCTCCGGTCAGGGATTTAGACCAAAATCCTAGTGGTCTTTTCTTTCCCACATCATTTTTCTGCCACAATCCCCAGGACATGACATTATTAGCAACAGTCACTTCTAAAATAAAAGGTTGCTGTGGGTCTATTGGACCCAGTCCCACACTCTGTTGTAAGGCTTTCTTTGCCTCCTCGAAGGCCATCTGCTGTTTAGGACCCCACTGAAATCACATTTTTTCCTAGTCACATAGTGAATAGGTCGTAAAATTTGTCCAAGATGTGGTACAAATGCTCTCCAAAAGCCCATTGCTCCCAAAAAGGCTTGTGCCTGTTGTTTTGTTTTTGGGACTGCAATCTTTTGGATACTTTCTAGGGCCGATGCAGGTATTTCTCTTTTTGCTCCATTCCATATCATACCCAGGAATTTCACTGATGTTCCCTGTTGTGTTTTATTCTCATTTATAGCCCACCGGTTCTGAAGGTGTTCAATCACTGTTTTCAATGCAATGTCCACATCCGGCTTTTCTCCTGTAATCAGGACATCATCAATATAATGGAATACAGTCACTTTATTTAACTGCAACTTAGCCAGGTCTCTGGCCACCAGCCCGTGGCAAAGAGTTGGGCTGTGTAGATATCCTTGTGGAAGTACCTGAAAGGTATATTGCCTCCCCTCCCAGGTAAATGCAAATTGAGCCCTACTCTCTTCTGCTACAGGTATGGAGAAGAAAGCATTTGCCAAGTCCAAAACTGCATGGTACGGCCCAGCAGAAGAAGAAAGTCTCTCCACAATAGTAACAATGTCCGGCACTGCTGCAGTTAAAGGTGGAGCCACCTTATTCAAGCCCCGATAATCTACCGTCATACGCCAGGAACCATCAGGTTTTTTGACAGGCCACACCGGGCTATTGAATGGGCTCACAGTCGGTTCGAGTATGCCAACTCAGAGTAATTCCTGGATCGTTTCAGTAATTTCTGAATGGCCCCCTGGAATACGATATTGCTTAATGTTGGTCACCACCTTTGGTGTGGGAATATGCAGAGGTTCCCACTTGGCGTCACCTCGAACAATGGCCTTGACTGCATTGACTGAACAGTGCCGTACTCCAAATCTGAATGGCCCTACCGTAGTTTCTAAGGTCCTACCCTTTAGGACATCTATTCCCACAATGTGTTCTGGTACGGGAGCTATTACAGCTACAATGAAAATAGGAATACCATCCCCAAAGGCTATTCTTACTTTGGTTTTTACACCCACTGTCTTAGCCCCCCCATAACCATCAATCTCTACAGACTGTCCACGAAATTTACGGGGGTTACCTGCAAAAATAGTTATTTCTGAGCCGGTATCTACCAAAGCCATTACGTGTTGTGGTCCTCCCCTCCAAAAATGGTAAGAGGCACGGTCCCCAGGTGTAATGGCTCTAACTGTGCCTCTAGCTACTGGGGACCTGCCTTCTAGTCAATTTGCTTCTATTTTTCCTGGGTCCCGGGGTTTCCACCCCTCCCCAATCTCTTTCATCAGTGAACTCTCCCATCTGCCATTGTGCTAGCTCCTCATCAGTAGGGATGTCAGGATACAACTGATTCCATCCTTTCTTCCCTTCAGTGGTACTTCTGATTGGGCTTTTTGCAGGGGTTTGTTTACCTGAAAGGTCTGATTCCTTTCCTTTCTGCTTCTGTTTCCATCTTTTGTATAACTCCTCTGTAGTTATTCCATCTATTTCTGCAGCTTCCACCCCCCATCTTAACAAATCTAGAAACATCTGCTTTCTTGTTACTTTTTCACTACCCTTGTTTTTTGATTTGTCTGCATTTGCCTTTCTGGCTTTCCTTTGCTCTTTTTCTTCTACCAGTTCTGACAACTGGTTTAAAGTAGACATTACATCCCATATTGGTTGGCCAATACACCCTGCCAAGGCAGCCATTAGCTGCCCTTTCCACCATTGTGGGGCATTTTTAATTAACCTATTTCTCATATTACCAGTAAAGATTTGTCCATCTGGCCCTTTTGGAATATGCAACTCCCCATTTAAAGTCTCTAAGGAGTAAATAGTTGCTAACATAGCCATTTCCCTTAGCTGTTGAATTGCTTCACCTATTGTTTTCCAGGATTTATGCTCCTCTGCTACTCCTGTAGCATCCGGCCAAGTGGCGAAGGCGAAGCTAACCATACCACCAATGTATTGATATGAGGGTCTTTATGGTCACAATTGTTCACTATTTGCTTCAGCCGGGGGTGAAATACTAAACAGGCGCACTGATGCATTTCTTCATCACTCAGTGACACCGCCTCTCCCAGTATCCCAGACCGGAGAAACCAAGCCAAGAGGGTCTCCCAGGCTTTTGCTTATAAGTTTGAATTATTTTTAATAACTCTGTCTGGGAATAACTGCGCACCTCCACCCACTGCTGTGGTTGTCCCCCAGCATGTATTGAATTTTTCTCTACAATTGGTCGGGCACTCACTGATGGGGAATTTATTATTTCAAAATCATCATTCATCTCATCAGAAGAAGGGAGATCTCCCTCCCATTCTTCAGGGTCAAACTCTGCCTTACATATCAAAGCACTCTAGGCCTAGAGGGTGGTTTCCGTGAACCTCTCCTTCCATTGCCTGCTGTTGTATTACCCGAGTGGCCAGAGTCACTGAATTAGTTTTCCAATGCTCTGCATCCTGTCCTACCTTAGCCAATTCCACATCTGCCTTTTCCAAGGCATCCCTATCCAATCGGTGAGTGTGTGCATGCTCTTTACATTGCTCTTCTAAGTCTAGAACTTTTACTTTTAAATCTTCAACATCCTTGTCTAACTCCTGTATTGCTTCAAAGAACAGCCATCCAGCTGCTCCCACTCCCTTTCACCTTCTTTCCCTTATCCTCCAATTTTAAACCTGATAAGGCCTTTGCCAGCTCCTCAGGGTCTACTGGTTTTACTGGTGAGGATTTTGGAGAAGGTGGAGGTGAAACCTGACTTAATACCTTAGCAAGGGGTCCCATCTTCCAAACAATGCTGGAAACTCAGTATTTGCCCCTCCCTTACTTTTGGTATCTGTAGATTGTTTCTTATTTAACCCTACACCTATGTGCTTAAATGGAAGAAACATTGGCTGTTGTGACATATCTACTGCAAACCACAGACCCTCGGGCGCTGCGCCAACTGTTCTAGTCAGATTACTAAATTCTGTGGTTAATACAGTATTAGAGATGACACAAGAGACCAAGGCTCAAACTTAGCAATTTTATTTTGAAGCTTTTAACAATTAAGGTTGTGACAATAACAAACAATTGACTAGTCAACATGCAAAATCTAACCTATAACCTATCACATTAACATGCAAAATCTATCCTATAACCTATCACATTAACATGCAAAATCTATCCTATAACCTATCACATAAAATAACTATTAAATCATGTACTTACAAGCATATGCATTAAGAATATCATCTTTGCCACTGATAGGGGGACTCCAAACCTATTCAGTACAGCTATCTGTTCAGTCAAGACAGGGCCGACACTGGCAGGCAATGCTGTATGCTCAGTTCAGGCTCTTGCTTCAATCAGATCCGGATGATGATGAGTTCCAATCTATTGACAGCCTCTGAGCCTTTTATAGGTAAAATATGCCATAGGGTCAGTGAGTTCGGCTGATGACACCTAGGCCAACAGTTTAATCATAAACTGTTGGTTGATGACACTCAGATCACCAGTTTGATCATGAGCTGATCAAAATATCTTAGAACATTACAAATCATTTCCTAAGTTGTCAACAAGTCCGTAATATCTTCTACTTTTATACATTACTTCCTCATTTCAGAGGGCAGTTGGCCCACAAACTCGTGATATAATGTCTAGTTTTATACATTACTTCTTCCTTTCAGAAGACAGTTAGCCCACAAACTTGTGATTTAGTTCCTCTTTGAAATCCCCATCTTTGGTAAACATCTTTTAAGCTGACAAACAACTTCAAAGGTTAACTGGAGTTCAGTTATACCAATATCAGTGTGCAAGGCCTGCCTTTGAAGCATGATTCTTTCAGGTTTCTTATATTTATTCATGATATAAAACAGTATATCATGTATTAACCTAATTAGCAGCATGTCATGTAATTATTTAATTAGCAGCATATCATGTCATTACTTAATTAGCAGCATATCATGTCATTACTTAATTAGCAGCATATCATGTCTAACATCAAGCACACACACACACAGCAGTTCAATAGCTTGAGGCATTAAAATTCAGGTAGACTGTGTGGATCCGTCACACAATGTCTGTGGGTTCGGTGTATTTTATGTCATTTTGGACTAATTCTGAGCATATCTGGGAATTCCCACCCAGGTTCTAACATAACTAAAGAAAGCCTTGTGATTATCCTTAGTATCCTGTGCAATTTTTCTTTCGAAGCTGGCCTTAGACGATTTTATGAGTGCCCGTAGTTTTTTGCTAATACTGATCAGAGATGCCTTCCCTTTTTGGGATTTTGCTCTATCATGTAGTAGCTTCCTCCTTCTATTGTATAGTTTGTTTATGGCTGGGGTCCACCAGACAGGACGTCTGCCTTTGGAGGATTGGGTCTTGGTTTTATTTGGGATTGCATGATCCATGCATTCCTGAAAGTGTTCATAGAATGCGTTTATAAAGGATTCTGTGGTCTGGGCCGTATTTTCCACAGACCTGGGGGCTTTGAAGGATTCCACCTTGGTTTTGAGGAGTGTGAAATTTGCTTTAGAGAAGTTTTTCACTGTGGTTTTCAGGGCAGGGGGTGGAGTCAGGATGTGACTATCCAGTGAGATTAGTTTATGGTCTGATCTTACCAGTGAGGGATACACTTCTGGTCTGGAGCATAGAGTCCCCATGTTGGTGATGATCAGGTCCAGTATGTTTTCCCCTCTTGTGGGAGTGGTAACAAGTTGTTCCATAGCATTTGAGTTTATAAATTCTAGGAACCTTTGGGCTAGGGTGTTGGAGCTAGAGTAATGCTCCCAGTCTATGTTTGGGTAGTTGAAGTCGCCCAATATAATGGTGTTTGGAGAGACCTTCATATTTTCCAGTGTTCTCAGGAAGGCCGAGTGGGGTTCCTGGGTTTGGGAGGGTGGTCTGTAGCAGGCTATAAACTTGAAGGCAGTTTTACCCACTGTTAGTTGCACATGGATAGTCTCTGATGCTTCGTACTGTGCCACCAACCTGGAGGTGCGGGTATCTTTGACGAATATTGATACTCCCCCTCCTTTTGTGGTACAGTCCAAGTGTTGAGGCTGAAAAGCATGGTATGAGGTATAACCTGGCAGTGCTGGGCTGCTCTCGGGAGCCTTGAACCAGGTTTCTGTTACTGCACAGATATCGATGTTCTCCATGCTAAGGAGAGTTTCTAGTGCGTGCGTCTAGAGGTTCAGACTTCTGCATTGAGTAGCATTACTCTTAGTTTCTTATCCCTTGTGATACCTATGGAGGTGGGTTTGTCTTTTGAGCCTTGCCTAAAAAAGGCACTATGGGGGTAGCAAGAGCCTTTGCCAATATCTGAAAGCCCAGAGGTGACAGGTGCAAGCCGTCCCTAGCGAAGCATCGTGGCTTGTCGAGCATGTCATCCCAGGCTGACAGGCATTGGATCCCCTTTGAATGACACCAATACTTAAGCCAATTGTTGAAATTGATCATCTTGTCTTCATATTGTGGCATCATTCTTGGTGAGGGTAAGATGCTACTCAAGGTCAGGGTCATACCGGCCTGGGCTACATGCTCAGAGAGCTTCTCTATGTCTCTTTTCATGTAAGTCCAGGAAGGTATGTCTCAGGTCATTCACACCAGCATGGACAATGACTGAGTCATATTTGTACTTGCCTTGGAGTGACCTGAGGGCTTGTGTTATGTGGCGGATCCTAGCGCCCGACAGGCAGCTCACCGTGACCTTCTCCTTGTTCAGCCTGGTGAGCGGGACGTCAGTGTGCCTGACGATAGAGTCACCTATTACAAGTGTATCAGGTGTGTTGTTTAGCCTTAAGGGCTGTGACTGTTTGGCACACTGGCTTTGTGAGCTATGTGTTGCACGTGTTTTGTTTTGGGGTACCGGTTGCTTGGGTGTCTGCTTTGGAGGTCTCTGCTGCTTAGGCAGATTTTTATTTAGAGCCTCCGAGTATGTTTTTGTGTGTTTGATTTGCTGTCGTGGTAGGTCTATGTGAGACTGGAATTGTAGTGAGTGTGGTTTCCTTCTCCTCCTGACTGGTTTCGCCAGTACTGAGTTGAGAGAGCTTAGCCTCCAGTATGGCTATATGGTTGCATCTCTCACATGTGTTGGAATTTGTTGGGAGGAGGAGAGGGTTGTCTGTGTACATGAGGCAGCTGTAACATTGCCTCAAGATTCCCAGATTCACCAGCTGGACCGGAGAGGAGATTGACAACTGACCTTTGGACATGCTAGAATAGTATTGGGAATTCCTTTATAATTGAAAAAAAGGGCCATTGGGGAACGAGGTACTCAAGGGGAGTTTGTGAGGGTGTTGTGCTTTTAATATTTTAGTGCTGACTTATATAATTGCTTTAGTGAGCAAGTGCCAGAAGTTCAGGAAGCTATAGGTGATGAAGATGAAGTGCCTAAGTCAGCTGGTAGGAAGCACACTATGGGATAGACGAAGAAATGAGGACATATGAGGGAAGCCAAAATAGCTGCAATTACAGAAAACGTCAAAGAGAGCAGATTATGGTGGCTCAGGCACATATGCATAAAAGCAGAAGAAAAACCTGTGAAGAAGATTTGGACAGACAGGAAGAAAGCAAAAGGAAATGAAGGTACCCAGCAAATAGGTGGATGGATTGTGTGAGAAGACCTGTGACAGTCAGCCATAAATGTTGAAGAAGGTAGAAGAGAGGCATTGAATAGAGAGAGATGGTGACAGTTGACAATACACCCCCGACCCCAGGTAGAAAATGGAAAAAGGGGATTGATGAAAGGACAGCATAGTGGTGCAGTGGATAGAGTTGTTGCCTCACAGCAAGAGGTTCCCAGTTCAATTCTTGGCTGGGGTGCCTTCTGTGTGGAGTCTGCCTGTCCTCCCTTCGTTCGCATGGGTTTCCTCTGGGTGCTTTGGTTTCCTCCCACATTGCAAAGACATGCAGTAGGTGGATTGGCCATACATGTGCATGCATGTGTGTGGTGTGGATGAACTACTGTGGAAGGGCTAGCCACCCGACGGTATAAACCTTGGCTCTAGATGATTGTCACTGTTGAAGTGATACCCCAACCACAGGTTCATAGGTTCATAGGTTCATACTAGGCTATCTGCCCTAGGGCATTTATAAGCCTAACCAGAATGTGTTTGGCTTTCGCCACCCATTTTAAATTTATTTTGCTATGTCCTTTTTCGAGGTTGGTATACTGTGCCTCTGTCTAACAGTGACACAGAAGTGATACCCGGGGTAAACCTACGATCTCCCATCCACTCATCAAGATTCCTCTTGAAGAGAGTCAATGAGGGACTCTGCCTAACCTGGACTGGGATTTTATTCCAGAGTGAAGGGAGCCTCTGGGTTATGAATCTGTCCCTCCAGCATGTCCTATTTATTTCAGTGCTGAGGTTCAAGTCTCTCGAGCGCGTAGCTCGATGGGATTTGGATTTTCTGAGGTGCAGCATGTCCATTAATTCCGGGTTGGACATGGCTTTATACGTCAGGCACAGATCGCCTCTGAACAGGCGGTATGCCACTGAGTAGAGCTGGAGTTTCTTTAACCGGGCAGCATATGGCATCTGTTTGAGCCCTTTGATCCTCTTGGTGAGGTACTTTTGGGGTCTTTCCAGTTGCTGCAGGTGTCTGGTAAGGTACATCCCAAAAGGGGCATTGTACTCAATTATGGGCCTGATGAGGGATGAGTAAAGAGGCACAATGACCTCCCCTGATCTAGATGTGAATCCCTTCATGATTAGGTGGGCTATATAAAATGTTTTTCTAACCACTTTGGCCACGTGGTTGTCAAATGAGAGATTGCTATCAACTTGGATCCCCAGGTCCCTAATTACTTCTTCTGTACTTAATGGATTACCACCTATGTGGTAATTTGTGGGCACTTTGTTTTTGCCAAAGGGGATGACTATACACTTTTGGCATTTAGCTTGAGGCCATGGCTCTGGCACCAGTTGTCTGTTTCTATGAGGCCCTTTTGGAGGATGCTTGTGTCGGCTGGAGAGTCGATTATGGCACCCAGTTTGCAGTCATCTGCGAACTTGGTCAGCCAGAGTCCTTCCGTGTTGGCCTGTACCTCCGAGAAATATATACCGAACAAGAGAGGTCCCAGGACTGAGCCTTGTGGGACACCACTTGTAACTGGTTTGGAGTCTGACATGGCTCCAGCAATTCTAACCATGTGGGTTCTGTCCTTGAGCCAGTTTGCAATCCATCTAGTGACATAGGGGTTTATATTTAAGCTGGTGAGCTTATCTATAATGCCTGAGTGGGGTATTGTATCGAAGGCTTTGCGAGGTCCAGGTAGGCTGTGTGGACCACCTTCCCTCATCAATGGCCTTGGTGACTGTTTCAAAGAAATCAACCAGGTTTAAGAGGCAGGATCTGCCCTTAACAAAGCTGAACTGGGTAGGATCCAGTGTTTGTAGGTCCCCAATATCTTTATTTATGAGGTCCATGATGATCCTTTCCATAGCTTTGCAGACCAAGCTAGTCAGGCTTATGGGGCGATAGTTTCCAGGATCTGTTGAGGCACCACCTTTATGGAGAGGGACCACTGTTGCTGTACGCCACTCTTTGGGCACATATCCTGTAGTAAGGCTGAGATTGAACAGTAGTTTTATGTTTGGGTTTAGCTCTTCTTGGAGTTCATGTAGGATGCAGCCCGGGACACCATCTGGTCCCATTGATGCTGTGTTTTTTGCTTTGGAGAGGGCGGCTCTTACCTGAGCATCTGAGATGTCAGGGGCAGCACTCTGCTAGGATAGATATTTGCCCTTTTGGTGGGGGGGAGAAGTTTGCGCTGAACCTGTCAGCTAGGATGTTGGCAATGTCTGTGGGTTTGTTGTATTTTTTGTCATTTTGGACTAATTCTGAGCATATCTGGGAATTACCACCCAGGTTCCTAACATAACTAAAGAAAGCCTTGTGATTATCCTTAGTGTCCTGTGCAATTTTTCTCTCGAAGCTGGCCTTAGACAATTTTATGTGTGCCCGTAGTTTTTTGCTAATACTGATCAGTGATGCCTTCCCTTTTTGGGATTTTGCTCTGTCATTTAGTAGCTTCCTCCTTCTATTGTATAGTTTGTTTATGGCTGGGGTCCACCAGACAGGATGTCTGCCTTTGGAGGATTGGGTCTTGGTTTTATTTGGGATCGATGATCCATGCATTCCTGAAGGTGTTCATAGAATGCATTTATAAAGGATTCTGCGGTCTGGGCCGTATTTTCCACAGGCCCAGGGGCTTTGAAGGATTCCACCTCAGTTTTGAGGAGTGTGAAATTTGCTTTAGAGAAGTTTTTCACTGTGGTTTTCTGGGCAGGGGATGGGGTCGGGATGTGAATATCCAGTGAGATTAGTTTATGGTCTGATCTTACCAGTGAGGGATACACTTCTGGTCTGGAGCATAGAGTCCCCATGTTGGTGATGATCAGGTCCAGTATGTTTTCCCCTCTTGTGGGAGTGGTAACAAGTTGTTCCATAGTATTTGAGTTTATAAATTCTAGGAACCTTTGGGCTAGGGTGTTGGAGCTAGAGTAATGCTCCCAGTCTATGTTTGGGTAGTTGAAGTCACCCAATATAATGGTGTTTGGAGAGACCTTCATATTTTCCAGTGTTCTCAGGAAGGCCAAGTGGGGTTCCTGGGTTTGGGAGGGTGGTCTGTAGCAGGCTATAAACTGGAAGGCAGTTTTACCCACTGTTAGTTGCACATGGATAGTCTCTGATGCTTCGTGCTTTGCCACCAACCTGGAGGTGTGGGTATCTTTGATGAATATCGATACTCCCCCTTTTTTTGTGGTTCGGTCCAAGTTTTGGGGCTGAAAAGCATGGTATGAGGTATAACCTGGTAGTGCTGGGGTGCTCTCGGGAGCCCTGAATCAGGTTTCTGTTACTGCACAGATATCAATGTTCTCCATGCTAAGGAGAGTTTCGAGTGCGTGCATCTTGAGGTTTAGACTTCTGGCGTTGAGTAGCATTACTCTTAGTTTCTTATCCCTTGTGATACCTATGGAGGTGGGTTTGTCTTTTGAGCCTTGCCTAAAAAAGGCACTATGGGGGTAGCAAGAGCCTTTGCCAATATCCGAAAGCCCAGGGGTGACAGGTGCAAGCCGTCCCTAGCGAAGCATCGTGGCTTGTCGAGCATATCATCCCAAGCTGACAGGCATTGGATCCCCTTTGAATGACACCAGTACTTAAGCCAATTGTTGAAATTGATCATCTTGTCTTCATATTGTGGCATCATTCTTGGTGAGGGTAAGATGCTACTCAAGGTCAGGGTCATACCGGCCTGGGCTACATGCTCAGAGAGCTCCTTTATGTCTCTTTTCATGTAGTCCAGGGAGGTACGTCTCAGGTCATTCACACCAGCATGGACAATGACTGAGTCATATTTGTACTTGCCTTGGAGTGACCTGAGTGCTTGTGTTATGTGGCAGATCCTAGCGCCCGACAGGCTGCTCACCGTGACCCTCTCCTTATTCAGCCTGGTGAGCAGGGCGTCAGTGTGCCTGACGATAGAGTCACCTATTACAAGTATATCAGGCGTGTTGTTTAGTCTTAAGGGCTGTGACTGTTTGGCACACTGGCTTTATGAGATATGTGTTGCACGTGTTTTGTTTTGGGGTAGCGGCTGCTTGGGTGTCTGCTTTGGAGGTCTCTGCTGCTTCGTCAGATCTTTATTTAGAGCCTCTGAGTATGTTTTTGTGTGATTATGTGTTTGGTTTGCTGTCGTGGTAGGTCTATGTGAGACTGGAATTGTAGTGAGTGTGGTTTCCTTCTCCTCCTGACTGGTTATGCCAGTACTGAGTTGAGAGAGCTTAGCCTCCAGTTTGGCTATATGGTTGCATCTCTCACATGTGTTGGAATTTGTTGGGAGGAGGAGAGGGTTGTCTGTGTACATGAGGCAGTTGTAACATTGCCTCAAGATTCCCAGATTCACCAGCTGGACTGGAGAGGAGATTGACAACTGACCTTTGGACATGCTAGAATAATATTGGGAATTCCTTAATAATTGAAAACCAGGGCCAGTGGGGAGTGAGGGTGTAGTGCTTTTAATTTTTAGTGCTGACTTATATAATTGCTTTAGTGAGCAAGTGCCAGGTAACTTAAGTGCAATGTGTTACAGGTAACTTAAATGCAAAACGACAAACAGTAACTTTCTTTCAAGTGAAACAAGGAAATAAGTACAGTAAGCAATGCAGATATCACTAGTGATCCACAGAAGCGCTGAGAAGCCACGTATTAGGTGGAATTAGCGTTCCAGGGAAATAACAAGCAAACAAACAACAAGCATATAAACAAAGCTAGATTCAGCAGGCCTGGATCTAGTCTATGCTACAGCAAACAAGGTGTACCAATTTCAGTAAGATACAGTTCAAATATTCAGGCACTATAAACCTTTAAACAGAAATTCCCAGCTCAGAAGGGCAGAGTCCAGCCTCTTCTCCCACAAGAGTGCAGACCACAAACCTTCTTAATGTAACATAACTGACCTGAAACCCAAGTGCTTAAACCAGAACTAATACACTTTAAGAATAACAGACACTGGGCTCTCAATCAGCAGTTCCCAACCTAGAAGGATGTAAGCTACCTGTTTGGATGGATGATGATAATGAGAGATTAATATTGTGTTTTTAGATGTACAATTTGTTAAAGCTTTAGAAGGGACTATAAATATGTCTCTCTATGGAAAGCCCTTTCACAAAATTCCTTATTGGAGGCTAAAAATGCTGTCCTACCCATATAGCTAGAAACATCCCGAAATTACTGTTTCTTAGGATTAAGCATATTTGTTCAGCTAAAGCAGATTTTGAACAGCAAACACAAGATTTAACTAGGAGATTTTTAAATGGGATGTAAACAAGTATAGATTTCTAAAGCATATCATTCTGTGAAAGACTTGGATAGGGATAATTTGTTGTTTTACAAACCACATAATAAAAAATCCATGCCCTAAATATCTTTAGTAATGATGTATGGTTATAATATTAGGCATTTCATTGGCTTAATAACAAAATATTGGGATATATTAAGGACTGATAAATTGCGATCATCATAGGTGACCAATATAAATATATTTATAGTAGGGGTCAAACAGTTCAACAAATCGTAAATCAACTTATTAATTTAATTTAGTTAATTTTATACAAAATAAAACAACTGTCAAGGGGAATATTTTAAGAGGAAGTTCACCTGTGGACATGGTTCTTTTTGTTCATTTATAATTAAAAGTAAGTATTTTTCATTGATTAATACTGGATGTGTTTTTATTATTTCTTTTTTGATTATTTGTGGCACTGGGTAATTTATTTGGTCGGATGTTCCTGCACATCCTTTTATGTTGATAAAACCTATAGCATCTTGTAGACCTAATAAAGATCTTTGCAAACATACCATAGTATATGTTGGGGCAAAATATAGACTTATGGGAATAGATAAAATTAAATATTACCCCCCCCCAATAAAATGGGTTAGTAAGATATTCTCACCCTTAAAGAAAGGAGCTGAAATGTTCATTTGGGAGCATTTTTCTTTTCTCCAGGATTACATAAACATTGGTAATGTTGTAATTATTTATTTAAATGTGTAATATTAATTTTATTAATGTCTTTGTATTGCAAAGACTTTTTTTCTGATAGTATGATTGTATACAAAATTTTCAGGTGTATATCTCTTTAAATTTGGATGTATTTATTATTTGTAGAACATATGTATGCAGATTCATATTGCTGAAGGCATGGTTAGACCAAAACCACTTTATGGTCTGCTAGTACGCTAGCATGTTTGTTGTTCACTTCCAATAGTGTTTCCATCAAAATGAATTGTTTTGCTGTTTTAAGTCTGGATGCTGTATATTTTTTTGGTGTTTCCTATTTGGATTTACATGCAATGAGACTTTACATTCAAGAGCAATCTTGCATTTTTTTTGATGGATTTACACAGCAAAGTGCCAAATCTCTTTATCATAAAAATGGGGAGGAAATGGTGTAGACAGGAATGAAGGAAAGGAAGAACAACAAACTGAGGTAAACATCCAAGGGTAACCATAACGTATGAAATTTAAGAGAAGGAATGATAATTTTTCATGAGGAACCAGATACTTTTGTCATATATATAGTAAAAAAGGTATTTATTTATTTTCTTTACTGGGGCAATACAGTGATTATAATAGACCATTTGCAGGCACAGCCTGGTTGAAGTAATTCACAAAAAAAGAACAAATTAAAAAAAAATGGGTACTTAAGAAGATTGTGAATAGGACAGAGGGAGAAGGCAGGTATCAAGGGTAGACAGACATAAAACACAGACTCAGACTGGAGCAGTAGACACAAAGATTGTGATGATGGTGGATGAGTACAGACATACAGAAGGTGGACAAGTGGTAATGGGGAGTGCTGAACAATAAAAAAGGGATGAAGAAAGACACATGAAGGAGGGAAAACAACAAGATGGACATTGGTTAGGATCATTGCATGGATGGATACCAGGCCACCTCAGAGGGCAACAAACCCAGACATCACTCACCTGGGTGGTTGATTTTAGGAGCTGGTTGATCCACTGGTGGAATGTTGGAGGGACATTGCTGGTCACACCATTCCATGGGCTGTACCTGAAGGCATTACATGTTGCTGAGGCAGGAGTCAGGTTGCTGCTTCACCTTACCATCACCTAATGCAAGGCAACCAATTGCAGGCCTCTTTAAACCACTCTTAGATGAGGAACCTTTGCCCTCTCTTGATAAGAGTAATTTATGGTTGCAGTGGACCTTCTAGGGTGCTTCCTGCAAGGGAACCTTTGGCCCCTACTGACAGGCAGACCTGGCAGTCAGTAGTGATTTAGCACCAGCTGGTTTGGCTAGCAAAGACCAAAGCAAGCATTGCCTCACATCCTCCTGTGTTACAGCTGCACCTGCAGAAGCATAACACAATGGGGAAAAAAATGATTCCATCAGCACATTTGTAGTGATACACAGTATACAGTGAACTGCCACAGATGGCATACAAATGGTACTTCTCTGCGATAACTTGTACAAAAATCCAATCATTTTCAATTTACACTCCTCTAGCACTGCAAAAGCTGCAGTCCTAAGTATACCAGTGGAGTAGGAAAAGTATCAGGACAAACTAGTATTAAAAATAAAAACATAAAAATGCTTGCATAGTCATCTGTCTTTTCCCAACCTTTGCCTCCCACTGCCAAAGTAGGGCAAGGTGGTGCCATTTTAGGTCACTGTAGTAATGGCTGAGCTGTTCACCAGAATTGGAGATATGAGTAACATCATTCACCATCCTGCCAAACTAGTGCCAGACATCCACCTTCTTCAAGTCCACAGTGACCTGGAGTATAGGGTCAGGAGCATTCAATGCTTTGAAGATCGCTGCTGCCAAATGTTGTCTCCATTGGTGCCTCCATAAGAGCCAACATGGCTGCTCTCTGATATGCCACTAGAGACCATGTCTTCTGTGCCCATGGGAAGATCAGGATGCAGGGTGGTCAGACACAGACAGTACCAAGTTAGACTGCGAGAACAATTAGAGAAACATACTCAGAATCACCTTTGAGCACTCAGCCTGCCACATCCCAAAGTGGTCGTAGTCCAGATTGTGGCAGATGACAGTCTAGCTCAACATTTAGAATGCCTCATCAGGCTGCATGCACACATCACCATAGTTTCTACCCCTATCCCGCTGCATATGGGTACACAGGCAATGACTCCTGTTTGTGGCTGACCACTACGTGGGCAGTGACACATATAAAGAGCAATACATGATATGTCCTATCAGTGTGAGTGCTCACAGTCCCATAGTTCTACCCTTTTCCTGCTGTGTACCTCATTAAGCCACAACATGGCAAGCCAGCACAGTGGACATTGCCAGATATTACCTCATAGCAGCTTGATCCTACTATCACATGTCTTGTGTATTCAAATGAGACACTGTGGCTGGGTATGCATTCAAGTAGTTTATTGTACATAAACACATCAGGGGCTGTAACTGGAACATATACTTTGAACTTCATATGCTTACTGACTGACTCATTACTTCTAACATACTCGCATGTGCATCACCATTCAAGCTAGCACTCACACTGAATGACTATACAAACTGGCTCTGATCTCGCACTTGCTCAGTAACTTATATGCATGTGCTGTCTGACTACAGTGGCTGACTAGGTTCAATATACACACTGATCTACACCTACCACTGGGAGATGCAATCTCTTATTCCCTACAAACCTCCAGGATTCATGGCGCTTTATGTTTTCATCCCATAAACCTACCAAATCTCATGTTGTTGCAATCACCTTTCAGTTTGGCCCCCTCAACAGTTCCTATGACCCTACCCCACCTCATTGTATTGCAATCACGTATCACTGTGTCCTCACCAACCACCTGTAAAAATGATGACAACTGTGTGGTGCCCACCTCCTAGCCTGTGAGATTATGGTTATGTCTGGATATCATATCACATGCTTCACTTTATTCTGTGTTGTCTGTGTCCTGATCCATAACTGTGGGCCAGATGCCACACCTCTTTGCCAGTGCTGCAATGTATTATGTCTTCCTTTGCCTCAGATGTGGTATTACTGCTGCTGCTTCTATATTATATATTCACCTGACTCTCCACCCTGCCCTTCCACTGCTGGAACATCTAGTATAGAAGGTCCTGCCAAGATGTTAACGTGCCACTCTGTCTAACAAACATCTTGCTGCAGCTTTTAGGACTGTATCGTAGTGGCCTTCTTTATGTGTCTAAGTAAAAAAAAAAATGTCACTTGACTAGGCTCAACACCCTGTCCACTGTTTATGTGTTTCAGCTTGTCCTGCATTATAGACCATTTTGTGCATGGTCTGGGGGTTTTGGATGGGGGTCGTCAGGGCTGTAGGGCATATCTAGCATTGCTTGCAGCACACACCAAACAGCATATTATGTGTGGCCTGCTACCTGTTTGCATGGTACCTACATGTATAGACTTGCCTATTCAGCCTGCATGTGCACCTGCCAACTAGATGACCCTGTGGAAAATCCCATCACAGGAACTTGGATATAGAGTGGGCCTGTGCCAAATGTGAGAATCATGAAAGCTGCCTAGGTGTATACAGGCACATTATGATAATGTCCTGTACATTACAGACTACATGGCAGTTAAGGGAATAAATGCTCTTCCTGTTGATTTATTGCACTCCATCTGGACCAGGTGGGACTTGATGGCAATGTGTATGCAATCAGTGTCTTCAGTAACCTCAGAAAAATGGAGGGATGTTGTAAAATATCCTTATTGTGGTGGTTCTCTCCTCTGCAGTCCAAGGAAGCCAGATATACTTCTCCATGTGCTACAGCATAATGCCAAGAATCTGGTTCAGGATAAATGAGGCTGAGGCCTGTTATAACCATAGTGTATCCCAAGTAGGTCATTGAAAGGTCCCTGTAGCTAAGATGGTTAAAGCTTCTCATACAGTAATATTCACAAGTATGGGTAATCCATGCATCCCCTTAATTCCACTTGTGTGGGATACAGTTCAGCAAGGTCTGCAGTCTCCTTGTCCACCCAGAAATGGTCCAGAGTCTGCTGGTCATTCAGGTAGTAGCATGTGAAGCACTATCTGTACCTTCTCCTTTGGTGCTGATGGCTGTGACACACAGCACCGCAAGGATTGACTCTGACTGTAGCTGTTAACACATATCTAAGCTACTTTTGCTGTTACAGCAAACATCACTCCTTTAACATATACCATGATTCTCAGTGTAAAAAATGGATTTGTACTGCAGCTCTACACACCTTTTTTATATGTGTCTGAAACAGTCCATCATTTTGTGTTTCCTCACTTGCAGACATGTGACTTGTTTTCCCGGAGTTCCTCATTAGAATGTCATTAAACATGCAGCATGTGCTGCATACTGTGCTGTTTTGAGCCTTATGTGATTTTGCCGTCTCTGTCTCTGAATTGCCCACACCTTGTGCTTTGCTGCTACTAGTCCTATTTTGCACTGTACACTGTATTAAATGATCCAGGCTGTTATTTGCAGAGCCAAGTTGTATCACTGTGGTTAATGTATTTGCACTGATTTTTTTTTTCAAAAGTATGAAGCATGAAAGAAGGCGTTGTCCAGCCTTTAATTAATCCTGCAGAATCTATTCTAGAAAATGTCATTTTTCAAAGATGTGTAGAAGCAAAAGCAGATGCACTTAAAAGAAGTTGCATGTTGTTGAGCAGCAATGAAGTGAACTGTTTGTGGTTACTTCTGAAATGCAAAGGTGTTTGTGAACCTACATCAGAGACAGTAGAACAGATGTGCAAAGTAAACTGTTGGAAGGAAACACCAAGAATTAGTGAACACTGAACACACTGTAAAATTTAAGTCAGTACTTCTGCATTGTGACGCATCTTGTTAGAAAATAGTTTTAAAGTTCTGGGGTTTTTTAGCACTCAAGCAAAAGTTGTGTTCACATTATACTTATTCTGTCCAATAGGTGGCTTCACTGTGTTAGAATCTGCTGACCCATAAGTATGTGTCAAAAATGTTCAGTCTTCTTTTTCAAATTGTTGCACTTAAGATATTTATTTTAATATTGCTAAGCTATGTGGTTTGTGAGAAATCCAGAATGATTTAAAAAAAATGAAATAAATTATGCACTCATAAGGATTTTAGATACTGTATAGAAACATACCAGTGTTATCCTGCATGAATCTGATTGTTTACTCAGAAACTTGCAAAAGAATATTGCATACAAGTAAAGTCAATGATACATGCTTTGAGAAAAGTATCTGTTCCATTCAGAAGTAATGTTAAATAGGAACTGAATCACATTGAAAATGTAGGTGTCATTATGAAGGACAGCCAACAGAATGAATGACTAATATGGTCACTGTTGACAATGTTGAGAAGAATGCTAAGATTCACATTTATATTGATCACCCATTGTTTACAGCTCAGGAATGCCAAATGCTATATGTTTCTTAATGCCAAATGCAAACCAGGCTTTCTGCCGGATATAGCTAGATCAAGAAATCCAAAATTGTGCACATTTAGTATGTCATTAGGTAGTTTTAAGTTCCTTAGACTTCTGTTTCATATTTTGCCAGCAGCAGAGATATTCCAACTAGCTGTTGCCTAAGTAACTGAAGGCTGTGAAGGTATTGTAAACTTAACTGGTGATCTCTCAGTGTGGGGTCAGACACATTAAGAACATGACAAAAGACAAAAACAGCTGCTTAATAGATAAAGATAACATAATGTCATGGTAAGAGCAAATGTAAAATCATAATGATAAGTCTGAAACATATGACTGTTATTCTGCCATTAGAGGATCTGAAACCTGGTTTAGAAGAATATGAGCAAGTGTGCAAATGCCAAGGTCAAAAGACAAGCAGACATTACAGAATTTTCTACATGTGATACAATATCATAAATGTTTGTATGTAATATATCTGAGATTATTATGCCAATAAGATTGTATCGGTGATGGACTACATTAGCAAACAGGTTAGAGGGGACAGATCAACAAAGTTGTTCTATGGAGATGATGTGTCATTACAGGCAGACTCTGAGCAAGAACATCAGCAAAGTATAGAGCAATGGAATGAAAAACTGAAGGCACATGGGATGAAACTAAGCACAGATACGACAGTGGTAATGGCAGCAAACTGGGGAACTCAGAAGAAGCTGAGAATAGAGATAGAAGAGAAGCTAGTTGAACAGGTAAACAGCTTCAAGTATCTGGGAGGGGTGGTTGAGGAGAAGGGAAGTCTGAATGAAGATGTCAAAGCTAGAATCAGAGGGGATGCAGCCAACTGGCATAGAGTGTCAGGTGCAGTCTATGACAGAAGAATGCCAAAGAAGCTGAAAAGTAAGGTGTAGAAGACAGTGTTGCGACCTGTACTACTGTATGGTGCAGAAACCTGGGCAGTAAAGACAGAACGATGAAGAAGCTGGAGGTGATGAAAATGAAGTGCCTGAGAAGGGTGGTAGGATGCACTCTGTGCGACAGACAAAGAAATGAGGACATAAGAGCAGAAGCCAAAGTAGCTCCAACTGCAGAAAAGGACAAAGAAAGCAGAATACAGTGGTGCAGACACATGTGCAGAAAAGCAGAAGACAATCTGGTGAAGAAGATTTGGGACAGGCAGGAAGAAGGTAAGAGGAAATGAGGACGTCCAGCAAGGAGGTGGATGGATTGTGTGAGAGAAGATCTGTGACAGTCATGCAGGAGTGTCAAAGAAGGCAGGACAGTGGCATTGAATAGAGAGAGATGGCAACAGTTAACATGATACCCCGACCCCATGTAGAAAATGGGAAAAAGGGGGCTGATGTGTCACTGCCTTATAGATGAGTCACTGCCTTCAAATGATGTGGCCCTGCCTTGTAAATAATTATCTGTTCTTCTGTGACAGATATACAACTTTGATTATGGAATGTCTCCCACCCTTCCAAATACTTTTTTTTCTATTATTGTTTGGTCTTAAAAAAATGTTTTTATCATCTATCATGATTACTATGTTACCATGTAAACAGCTGTTTGGTCTAACAAGAAAACTGTATCTGTAGTTGCAATATTCTGCTTTGTTATTATGTGGAGCTTTTCTCCCCGGGCTTCTGAGAGCACTGAATGATCAGACTGAAACACTGCTGTTGTTGCCAACCATAACGTTTCTACCATGGGCTCTGGGAAAACAGGCAGTCTGTCTGGTGATCTGGTGTAACAGTCACACACAGAGGGCCTTTGCTTCTCGGGTACTAAAAACAGGAACTTTTCAAGTGAAGAACATGAGGATAATCTCAGAATTCTCTGAATGACTGGAAAGAAATGGCATCCATCGGGATCCGCATATCCATTAACCTTGGTTTAGTGGTACCATGCATGGGCTAAAAGAGACATGGCTGCTTGACCATGGGGACATGACTATCATAGAAGAACTTCACTAGAAAGCACACGATAGATGTACATGTGTTACACCCACTGTACAGGATTCTCAAAATAAGTCATTTGTTAGGTATTCATTGTGCTGTAAAATTCCTCTTTATTCTCAGTAGTTTCTTTCTGTTACTGTCAGTCCTTTCTATGTTTTTAATCATTCTGGCCTAGAAAGGAATACAGTGGCATACTAGTGCCACTTATTTGGTGCCTGAAGCTGACATGATTACTCTGTTTATTTTTCCCCTTTGTTTTGAAACCTTGATCACTCTGTACCCTTGATTCATCTCTCTTTGTCTCTCTAAGGTCTCCAGTAATAACATTTTCTTTCACCTTTTTTCTTCAAAATCCTAAAGATAAAGACAAAGAATAAAGATATCCCAGACCATTACAGTAACACATAAACCAGGTATTTTCAGTAATACAAAACATGTTTTTGCAGTGTCCTTTGATGATAAGTATTCACAAATGCGTAAGCATGTTTATCTAGTGATGTACATGGAGCTGTTTAGTACAATCTTAATAAAAGTTATATAAGTATTCTATAAATGCATGCATGCATGTGTGTGTGTGTGTGTGTGTGTGTGTGTGTGTGTGTGTGTGTGTGTGTGTGTGTGTGTGTGTGTGTGTGTGTGTGTGTTGTCCATGCCCACATGTGAGCAGATAGGTAACTGGATATAGTTAACTTCACCTACTTATTTAGCTTCACAGGATCCAAGTCCATCAGATGGCCACAACGTGTTTATGTATTTCAGTTACTCCTGCCATTACTCTACCTTCAGTCACTAAATAAGGACTTCTTCATTGTCTCCGTAATCTCTTTCATAGCTCTAGATTACTGTACTATTCATGGGCACATTGACGTAATGTTAGAACAAAAACCTCCTATGAATTTAGTAAAGGCAGCCATCTGGTCTGCTTCCTTCTCAAATGTTTTATTTTTCTAGTATGAAATAGAGTCCATCACAGATCACAGGTAAGGTTAAACAATCTACGGAAGGTTACCATTCAGATGAACACCTGTGCCCCTTCTTAGTGTCTAGTTCTTTAGTTCTTTCAGATGTCATTACTGAGATCATGTCTGCGATACCACTTCCTCAAGGCCTACTTGCATTATTTTCAGGCATTTCACTTCTGTGTCAGGTTCTAGTACCTCCACTAGAACTTTAGCTCATACTCAAGGCAGTGTACAGTTCATCATGCAGTATATTTCATTGCTAATGTCTTATAATCCCCTTCTCAGTAAAGTATGTTAGTGAGTAGACCATGTACTTCCTTTTCTAGTTTTTAATACGCATATTGCTCTTTAGACATTTTTTTCCAAGTCTTTTCATTTTAGTGTGCAACACAAACAACATCCTACCCTTCCTTAAATAAAGTATATAACCAGGTTTTAGGCTAAAAGGCCCAAGAGCAGTTCATAGCGTCATGCTGTTTATATTACTTAGCATATTATTTCAGATGTAGACTGAGCTTAGACTGTCTTCTGAACCTAGCACATGGACAGGAGCATTGACTAGTTGAAATACTGCATGCAGATCCTTTTTTGGACAACACTGACTGCAGGTAAAGCATTGCACTGTCAGTCTTATACATTAAATACCCACCAATTTAGTATCTGATGATCCACAGTCATTTTCTCAAAATCTTCTCTGTAGAAAGCAGAGACCAAGCATGAAATGTATTAACTGGATTATGTAGGTGCAACAGAATTGTATATACAAAAGCTCTGTAATAGCCTCATAGATATGTTTTATAGTGAAGCAATTTACATTATTTCTTAATGCCATTAAACAAATGATAAATGTTCCTAGGTTAATTGGCCTGATTTTACTCTGATAAGTACTCTTGTGTTGTTAGCTATTTCATGTATCATGATGTCTTGCAGAATGAAAGCTGTCAATTAAGCAAAAAAGCAAATTAGATTCAAACTTAAGTCTAAGCATTAATGCTCTGATGTCTTGTAAAAATGTCACGCTGTAGAAGAGATGGATCAGATTTAAACTTAAAAGTCATAAGTACTTTGATGTCAACTGTCCCATTAACGCTGTCAGCTATATAAAGATATACATCTCCTTCAAACACAGATTCTTAGGTTTAATTCTTTTTTTTCTCTTAACAGCATTTTTATTATATCTTATGGCATGTTTTCTAAGATCTCACCCATAACTGCAATTAAATCAGTTTTACATTCTAGGCAATAAATTAGTATTAAATTAAAAATCTAATCATGTTTGGCTATGTAATTCATAATCACTGTTGTTCCAAGAAGTATTTTATAACATATTTTATATGCACTGCCCTGACATTATATTCTTCAGTAGATCGATTGAATTATGCTACACAAAGAAATACCCTTACTGTAACACTACTGTTTTGTAAAGAAAATCTGTTTCATAATTTGTTTCCTTAGAGAGGTCATAGTTGTTCTTAAAAACATATTAGTTGATACTATACTGTGAGCTCAACAGCTGCAACTTCACAGGAATTAGCAGTGTCTCTTTTTTCTTCCAAAAGGAAATGCACCCAATCATTTTTCCTTCCTATAGGAAATGCATTTTTATATGAACAGAATCTCTGGTACATTATATATTTTAATACCAATTTGTTTTTAAAATTAGAGTAATTGTAACACCGAAACTCATTTTGTTTTATTTTACAGAAATAAATCTGAGCACCAGTTCATGAGACAATATCAGAAAGTGTGTTTTAAAACTTGAGACAGACAGCTAGATCCTATGCTCTCATATCTTAAGTAGTAAGTGCATTTCTACAGATAACCACCTGGATCCCATGCACTGTGTACCTTAAACAGAAAACACATTCTTGTAGTGTTTACTGTTGCTTTCTGATTCTATAAATCAGATGTTCTTCATCTCACATTGCTGCAGTCCTTACATACGGGTAGTCCGCTGTCCTCGGTCGGCCCGAATACCGAAGTATTAGGCTGACGTCGGTCGAGGCGCTTAAAACTGACATCAGGACGTCAGGGTACAAATGCGCATGACCGACGTCATATCCTCAGTCTTTTTTGCCGCATGGTCCGATGCAGAAGCAGCGTTGCAAGTGCCGTTCGGCGTTCTGAAATTTTTCGAGTTCGGAGTTTCAGACCGAATCCAAGTTGGCTAAGTACCCCGTTGGGGAATATTTTGTTTTTTTCTTGCCTCAGTGTTTTACCGGATGTCAGAAAAAGTGAATAACTGTATTTCTTGTGGGAAACAGATACCGCATAGGGATTATCATTCTTTGTGTATTCCTTGTTTGGGGCCTGAGCACGACGTTGTTGGGTGTCGCTTTTGTGCTAGGTTCAATAACCGCACTATTAAGCGAAGGTTAGATTGTGCTAGGCTGGTCTTCGGGAAGCGGTGCAATTATAATATGCCGTCGGATTCTCCAGCGTCCGCTTCTACGAAGAAGCGCAAAGACAAAACAGTTAAACCCAGGCTAGATGAGTCGTCCGTTCCGGACGCCGGTTCTTTAGAGGCTTCAGTGGAACCGGTGGTTCCGACGGAGACTTCTCTGGAGTCTCAGGGGGAGACTTTGATATTGCAAGATGTGGCCTCTCAGGAGGCAGGTCAGGCTGAAGGGGCTTCTCAGGTTACTGTACTCCCTTCCCTTCCTAGGGTGGTTAGGCCCTCTCCTTCTGTTTCCAAAGCTTCTCCCAGAGGCAGGCCAGATTTAGCTTCTGTTGGTGTCACTCCTAGTTCAGCAGGGCCTGTGCCCAAGAAGCACATGCTTAAAATGGCAGAAGATTTGATTACTCTGATCAGAGGTTCTTTGCCCCCTCCTGATAAGAGGCCTAGGGTGGAGCCAGAGTTGGGAAGTTTTGAGCAGGCTTCGGATGTTTCAGAGTCTTCGGCCGAAGACTTGCAGGAGTACTCTCCTTATTCTGATTCTGATGCAGATGATTCTACTCCTTCTGCTTCTCCTCCAGAGGATTTTTCTTTTTCAGAGACACTTCATTCTATGAGGGAACATTTTAAGTGGGAAGGTCAGGACTTCTCTGATTCCCGGAAAAGGCTTAGGGAATTTTTGCTTTTACCCCAACATAGGCACTTGGCTATACCCCCTGTTCTGGATGTTGTGGAAGATGTGTTTGCAGAGGCTTCACTTAATCCTGATTCTCTGCCTCCTGCTCCTGTTAAACCGGATAGGTATTACAGGGTGCCTGAGGCTCATAAATATCTTTATAAGAGTCCTAGGGCTGACCCAGAAACTATTAGTCAGGGACCTAAGGGTGTCAAGGCCTCTGTTGTAAAAATCCGGTTCCTCCAGATAAAGAGGCCAGAGCTTTGGATAGATGGGGAAAGAAGGTCTATACATCTTCTACCTTAGCTATGAGGGCTTTGAATTGCCAGTTTCATATGTTGAAATATCAAAACTTTCTTCTTTCTCAATTGGAGTCTAAGGTGGATGCTCTGGCGGAAGGCATTGAGTGTAAAGAATTACAAGATTTGGTGCATGTCTCTGAACAGGTGGGTAAGCATTCATTACAATGTGGTTTTGATGCTGTACAGGCCTCGTCTAGGGTGGCTGCCACTGGTTCAGTTCTTCGCAGGCACGCCTGGCTGAAGGATCAGAATTTATCTGACCATGTTAAGACAAGGATTTTGGATGCTCCTTTGCAGTCTGATGTGTTGTTTGGTTCACCTGTGGAGTCAGTCTTGAAGAAAATGGAAGACAAGGCTAAGTCTATGCAGGCTGTTAAAGATTTTTGCAAGTTCAGCCTCCAAGTTTAGTAGGAATTGGCCTGCTAAGGGGTGGGCGTATCCTTCTTATGATTCTCAGTCTAGGGGTAGATCTAGGCGTGGTAGGGGCAGAGCTCAGAGTTCTTTCAGACCTAGAACAGGGAGTTCACCTGCACAATCTTCGAGTGAGGGCAGGGGCCAGTCCTTTCATAAACAGGCCCAATGACCTACCTTTTCAGCTGCCAGATCCTTCTTGCCTGGCAGCACCTTTGGGAGGAAGGTTGGCACTCTTCAAGGAAAATTGGAATTTGATTACCCAAGACAAATGGGTATTGGATATCATACACCAAGGTTACAAGTTTTATTTCCATACCTTGCCTCCTTTCAAAGGCATGCCGGACGTTCCTCCTCAGCAAAGACTAGAGGCTCAAAAACAAATTTCTCTACTACTTCAAATAGGGGCCATACAACCGGTCCCTCTGCCAGAAGTGGGCCTAGGATTTTATTCTCGCCTGTTTCTAGTACCAAAAAAAGGGGACACGTGGAGACCAATTTTGGATTTATCTATCCTCAACACATATCTGGACATTCCCAAGTTCAAAATGTTGACGTTACAACAGCTTTTACCTCTGCTGGGCAAAGATCTCTGGATGGTGACTCTGGATCTCAAGGAGGCTTACCTTCATGTTCCTATCAGGCTCAGTTGCAGGAAGTATCTGCGTTTTCGGGCTGGGACTTCTCATTATCAGTTCTCTGCATTGCCCTTTGGCTTATCTACTGCGCCCAGAGTGTTCACAAAGGTTCTGGCTCCAGTGATAGCTTTCTTCAGGCTACGAGGAATACAAATCTATCCTTATTTGGACGATTGCCTGATTCTGGCCCAAGGAAAGGACGAACTTCTTCATCATTTACAGTATGTGATGGCAGTGTTAAGATGCCTGGGGTATTCTGTGAACGAAATAAAGTCCAGTCTAGTACCCTCTCAGGACATGTGCTTTCTGGGTGTGAGACTGAATACAGCATCCCAGATGGCCTTCTTGACCCCGGACAAACAAAAGAATCTTTCTCTTTACTTTCTCCAATTGTCTCGTCAGTCCAGGCTGACTGCAAGGACAGTCCTTCAAGCCTTGGGGTTCATGGCATCTTGTATTCTGGTACTTCCCAATGCCAAACTGCATATGAGGAAGCTACAATGGTATCTCAAAAATGTATGGACACAGCACTGCCAAGATATGGACACTGTCATTCAGATAATACCTTGCATTCAAAAGGAATTTTTGTGGTGGGCTCAGGAATGTCACCTAAACAAGGGACTCTCTGTGACCCGGCCAGAGGCGAGTCAGATTCTAACGACAGATGCCTCAGACAAAGCTTGGGGAGCTCATCTAAATGGAAAATGGGTACAAGACACGTGGCCTGCCAGACTTCAACATCTACATATCAACTTGAAGGAGATGTTAGCAGTCCAATTTGCATTGATAGCTTTCAAGGATTTACTTCTTCCAGGGCAGGTGTTGATTCTAACAGACAACACAACTGTCATGTGGTACATCAACAAGCAAGGGGGAACGCATTCTTATCCTCTATGCAGACAAACAATGATTTTGTGGGAGACTGCTCTCAGTTTACAGCTAAATCTTCAGGCAAGGTTTCTGCCAGGAACACAGAACTCCTTAGCGGATGTGTTGAGCAGACAACTTATGGATCCCCAAGAGTGGAAATTGGATCCTCATGTATTTCAGAGATTGACAGTGTTATGGGGAACTCCAGACATAGATCTGTTCGCTTCTCCACTAAATTACCAGCTGCCAAAGTTTTGCACAAAAAGGTTTCATCCCACAGCTTGGAAAGTGGATGCTCTCTCATTCAATTGGAGCAATCTTCATGTGTATGCCTTTCCACCTCTGCCTCTTCTCCCAAAGGTACTCCTGAAGGTCAGACAGGACAAGCCAAACATGATTTTAATAGCTCTGGATTGGCCTTGACAGCACTGGTACCCATTACTGAGAAGTCTGGTACAGGAGCCTCCATGGCCTTTGCCTTCGATTCCTCACCTGCTGTCTCAGGAGAACGGTCATTTACTCAATGTCAAACTTCACTCTCTACATCTAACAGCCTGGCATATTCTGTTTTAAACCCTGGAGGGTCTCAGCTTCCACAACAAGTTTTGAATGTTATTTTGGAGGCCAGAAGGCCTAGTACAAGGAAAGTGTATGCAGATAAATGGAGGAGATTTTTATTTTGGAGTACAGCAAAGGACTTTGATGTTTCTAAACCTAATTTAAGTATGGCTCTTCAATACCTTACTGAGTTACTGGACAAAGGTTTGTCCTTCTCCTCTATTAAGGTTCATGCTGCAGCAATTTCTGCTCACTATGACTGTGACCCACCTTTGTTTTCTCATCCTTTGTTTAAGCAATTCCTTAGAGGGGCAAAGAATATAAGACCCCCACGTAGAGCTCCTACTCCTGCTTGGGATCTCAATTTTGTGTTGGAGAAACTCACTCTACAACCTTTTGAGCCTGCAGCGACTGCCGAGTTGAAATATTTATCATGGAAGACTACTTTTTTGTTGGCCATTACCTCTGCGAGAAGGGTTTCTGAATTACAGGCCCTTATGGCGGTTGAGCCTTTCCTAATTTTCCACAAGGATAGGGTATCTTTGCGTACTAATCCTTCCTTTATGCCTAAAGTGGTTTCTAGTGTGGCTTTAAACCAAACTATTCATTTTCCTACTTTTTATGCAAACCCCCAAAATAAAGGGGAGAAGATTTTGCACACTTTGGATGTACACAGACTGTTGCGATATTATTTGAGCAGAACTAAAGGGTGCAGGCAGTCTCAGCAGTTGTTTGTTTCATTTGCTTTGGGTTCTCAGGGCAAACCTGTTTCAAAACAGACTATTTCTAAGTGGATTGGTTTTTGTATTGCTTTCTGTTATTCCCATCATGGTAAGGAGATTCCAGCTGGGATTAGGCCTCATTCCACTAGGGCTACTGCCACTTCTACAGCTTTTTAAGGGGTGGCTACTAAAGATATTTTGGAGGCAGCTACTTGGAGTTCAGTGCATACTTTCTCTAAGCATTACCACCTTCCACTTTACTCTAAATCTAGGGCTGGTTTTGCCACTGCAATTTTACAGGGCATTTTGGCAGCTCCTAATGCTTTATAGTTTTGCCATCCTCCCTTACCTCTGCTTTGGGATTCTACCCATATGTAAGGACTGCAGCAATGTGAGATGAAGAACATAGTACAGTTTTGTACCTACCATAAATGTAGATGTTCGAAGATCCACATTGCTGCAGTCCAATTTACCCTCCCTCCTTCCCCTCTGTAGTTAGAGGCGGTTGTGTGGTTTGGGTTGTGAATACTGTAAATATTGTAAATATGATTTGTGCAGGGGTGGTTGGTTGTTTTTTGCTGTTTTTTTTTTTTTTTGGCTTTGGCCTTTCTTTTTAGGGCCTTCTGACATCTGGGGCAAGAAAAGACTGAGGATATGACGTCGGTCATGCGCATTTGTACCCTGACATCCTGATGTCAGTTTTAAGCGCCTTGACCGACGTCAGCCTAATACTTTGGTATTCGGGCCGACCGAGGACAGCGGACTACCCATATGTAAGGACTGCAGCAATGTGGATCTTCGAACATCTACATTTATGGTAGGTACAAAACTGCACTTTTTCATCAATCAAGCCAAACAGTGATCTTTCATCTTACCAGTAAGTTGTACAAACATATTCCATTTTCCTTTAATACAACATGCACGTATAATTTTTCAACATTGTACTTTCCATAATACCCTCCAACCCATGTATGGTGTTGAGGTATAGACAGAAGACTATCAGCTTCTCTGTTATACACAACCACAATCTTCCTTTTATTTCTAGTTTGAAATCAGCTGTGGCAAATTCAAAGAATGTTATTCCACCTCGACACTCAGTTCAAGTAATGTATAGATATAGATATAGATATAGATATAGATATAGATATAGATATAGATATAGATATAGATATAGATAAAGATATAGCTAGCATCTACTTTTTTCTTGTGTATAACTAAACATTTCAGTCAAAGGCACAGTAGTTAAAAGAATTTTGTTTAATCACACTATATGTGTCATAACATTGAACAATTTAGTAACATTTTATTATCCTACAGCTATTCTTATTTAAAAAGAAAAACAGACGTATGAGAAGAAAAGAATCCTGAAAATTAGTTCTTAATGAATATCAGAAACTTCTTAAAATTCTGAAGGTATAGAGTTGAGTTTTAAAGAATTATTGCAGGCATCTCTTAGTTCACAGGACTTAAAAACAAAAGTACTGATCTTGGCTTTCCTTTCATTTAAAGAATTTAAAGCAAAATAGAGATTTTTACACTGTGATAGGCTTAAAGAGGAGTCAGAAATAAAGAACAATGTAAATACTTTACTTGCTAACTTGTTATGCATCCCTCAAACATTTTTCTTGTCATGAATGAAGCACTGGCAGAATCGACTGCTGACTTTTGTTAAAGATATATGTTAATGGTCTACGTTTTATTAAACCATATTATCAAAAAGTGGATTGTCCCATGATGGTGATATTTTTTCTAATGATAAAACCATTTATGTACAATGTACTGACATAGCCTTTGCACAGAATCTTTTTGCTTATGATGTTTCTGTGTTTTCCTTACACATACTGATGTTGCCCTTGTGTCAACATGTTTTGTAGCCCTGAGTTGTTTAGTATACACTAACCTGGGTGTGTATCTTGATACTTTTTTTTAATAACTATGAATATCATAGTGGTAACTGTTTATTTTTGTAGATGTAATCTACTAATTTATGAAGCTGTAAACAAAATAAGAAAAGTTGAAAGCTGTCTCGGATAGTGACAGTTTTGGGTTACTGTAGCACCCATGCCTTGTTACAGAAAAAAAGATAACATGATTTTATTAATGCTGTCTTATTGATTTGAAGTGCATTGCTAACTATGTGTGTTTAGCCTAGGATGCAATTGTACATGTGTAAGTTCACAGAAAGAGGGGTCCTACATTTATATTTCTACAAGCCACACCTCCTACTACTGCTATCCTATCCAATTCACAGTCTCACAGATTGTGTAACTTCCTTCACTTAGTCACACCTACATACCACTTTAACCAACCCACCACTATCTCGCTAAAGTCCTATACCATTACAGCCCCTTCCACTCTACCCCCTACTCCCACCACACACCCCTCTACAACATATCAGGAAACCCTACTTCACATACAACTATCTTATCATGTCTACAACTATCCTCCACTCACAACTTAAACTACCTATCACCTTCTTACTATTATTCCTTCTCATTACTACCTACTTCTTAACCTCCTATGAACACTCCTTAACTATTTCTCTCACTTCCCTCAAAACATACTAGTACACCTACAACATACCTACCTTCATCCTATTTACCTACCTCATCACAAACCATATATCTACTTCCCAAATACCATAGACTATTTCATTGTAAACTACTAAAACTAAATCAAAGAAAGTATTTGACACATCTCTAAAACACATATCCAAAAACTATGGTCTACTACTCCATCTACTTCAGGACGGTGACATACACCCCAATCCAGGCCCTCAACCTACAACTACTGAAACACACAGTCACCATATAAAAGCTCTCCTTCCTCCATCAACTATAACTACAAACATACTATCCTTGGCCCACCTAAATATACAGTATCTGTAATAAAGTTAGTCAAATACACGCCCTACTAGAAGTACACAACTTTGACATTCTATGCTTATCAGAAACCTGGCTAAAACCATCTATTAAAGATATTGAAATTACCCCACCTGGATATAACATTGTTAGACTTGATCGCACCTCCAAGAAAGGAGGTGGAGTAGCTATCCTATATAAATCTAACCTGAAGCTTACTCTTCTTGACCTTGCTCTTACCCAAAACAATAATGTCGAAATAATCTGCTCTAGAGTTCAAATTAATACTACTAAATCAATAAACATCATTTGTGCTTATCTGCCTCCAGGAAATAATATCCCACATTAGAACAACTTCTTGAACAACTCTCAAATTACCTCCCCCAAGAAACACTACTTCTTGGAGACTTTAACATTGACTGGAAATCTTGTAACAATGCTAACCCTACTTCCCATTTAAACCTTTTTGGTTTCAAACAACTAATTGATAGTGCCACTAGAATAAATAAAACAAGCAAAAAGAAACCACCTTAGACTGGGTTCTTACAAACTCCCTCACAAAGCTACAAAACTGGCATCCTTCCTGATGACCTTAGCGATCACTCCCTCACATATGTCATTAGAGATAAAACTCATCAAAACTTACCTACCTCACATAGAACACTATATTCAAAGAAACAATTTAATCCCCAAAGATTTCAAACAGAACTCTCACAATACAATTGGACCCCTCTAAAGCACCTCTCTCTCAACAAAGCCATAGAATATTTCAACTCAGCATTCCTTACAATCCTAAACCACCATGCCCCAAGTCGTACCATTAGAATAAAGACCAGAACAGCACCCTGGCTTACCTCTAATACTAAACAAAAGACCAGGCTTAAAGATAAATCTTGGAAGAAATGGCTCCTCTAGAAACCCAACAGACTATCAAACCTTTAGAGAGCTGAGAAACAAAACCAAAATGCTATTATTTCAGACAAAAAGAACTACTATGTAGAACTTCAGCAATCCACAAAAGAACCAAAAGGTTCTGGTCTACTATCAATCATCTACTTACCCCAGGTAAAATAGTAACACCTAACCCACAGAATCTAGACCCTGATAATCCCTCTTTAATAGCCAATAACTTCAATAGCTTCTTTACTACTTCCATACAAACACTAGCAAGCCATTTATCCCTGATGCTTCCCAACTGATCTTAAGTAACACCAACAACGTCATTCCTTCCCTTCAACTTCAACCCATACCCACCTCCTACATACAATCTCTCTTACAAAACTTAAACCCACTACGCCCGCAGCAGATAAGCTTCCTGCTGAATTCCTTCAGGTAGCAGCAAAAGCTATAGCCTACCCTGTTTTGATCCTAATAAACAGATCCATAAAAGAAAGTGATTTTCCAGCAATCTGGAAGATATCACACATCATACCCTTACATAAAGGAGGCAAATCCACTGACCTCTCTAACTACCGTCCAATAGCACTATTATCTCCACTAGCTAAAATCATGGAAAATGTATACACAAACAACTACTTAACCATCTCCTTCAAAATAACCTACTAGCAAACACTCAACATGGATTTAGACCCTCACATAGTACGACCACTGCACTACTTTCCTTTACTAACACAATAAACTGTAACCGTAATAATAACAAACTAACTGCTTCTCTTTTCCTAGACCTGTCAAAAGCCTTCGACATGGTCAACCATAAACTTCTCCTACACATACTAAACTCACTTGCCTTGGATTTTTCCTCCTTAACGTGGTTCTCATCCTACCTTGAAAACCGACAACAAGCAGTACTCTGGAAAAATTCTCTATCTGCTCTACTACCTATCTCCTTAGGAGTACCTCAAGGATCAATATTAGGCCCACTCTTATTCTCTATCTTTATTAATGATCTTCAATCATCTATCCATAACACTACCTGCATACAATATGCAGATGATTCTACCATCATCTGTACAGCTCCCACCCAATCTGAACTCCAGTCACTCACACAATCTACCTTTTCAACCGTTGAACAATGGTTCTCAAAAGATGTCTCCTTCTCAACTCCAAGAAAACAAAACTATTACTATTCTCACCTACCCACAAATCTCCTCAACTAAATTTTACTATTACTGCAGCTGACAATTCTCTTATCTCCCCAGACTCTACTACCAAACTGCTTGGTGTTACTATTGATAATAATCTTAACTATGATTGTCATATCAATAACACTATAAAAGCAGTAAATAAAAAGATAGGTTCACTGTACAGAATAAAACCCTTCCTTACTCCAAAAGCACAGACCACCTTAGCTCAATCACATCTTATCTCCACCCTACTGTATGCTTCCTCTATTTACACCAATCTCTCTAAAGGTAACCTGAAAAACTAACTACATCCTATCATAATATAGCCCGTTTTGCCACAGCATCCCAGTACAGAACTCACCACTGTAATAACTTAAAACAATTACAATGGTTAGAACTACCTAACAAGCTTATCTATCAACAACTCTTAATTACACATAACATACTTTATCAACCAACAAAAACACCAGCTCTCAGTAACCTCCTTACTCCCTACAACAACTTGAAACAGTTGCGATGTGGCGAAAAGATACAAGTCACCACAACTAGGATTACAAATTCAGCAGGTAACTGTCTATTTTCAAACTCCATAGGGAAAATATGGAATAACCTCCCCACACATTACCTCACTAGACTCCTTTCAACTTTTCAAAAAACAACATCTATTACATCTTACCAACATCTGGCTCTGCACCTGTACCAATCCAGACTAAATGACTTCTTCGCCCTTCAACCATACCTCCCACGTAAAATCACTATCTTTCCTGCTATTTCAAATGACTAAATTACTGTACTGTTCTAAAAAAAAAAAAAAAAAAAAAATATGAATATATAGCTTAGGCTATTTGTTTTTTACCTGTTTTTTTTCGCTGTATTTTCTACTACACTAAAATGTATGCATTGTTGCTTAAATGTTTAACCTTGTTATAATTGTGGAGCTTTTCTCCCCGGGCCTCCACTGAAAATGGAAATTATCCAGTTGGACTAGCCCGGTCAACAAATGTAAAATAAAAAATAAAATAAAAGAAAATATATACCTCATCATCTTCTTTCGGCTGTTCCCGTTAGGGGTCGCCACAGTGGATCACCTGTTTCCATTTCTTCCTGTCCTCTGCATCTTGCTCTGTCACACCAACCACCTGCATGTCCTCTCTCACCACATCCATAAACCTTATCTTAGGCCTTCCTCTTTTCCTGTTACCTGGTAGCTTCATCCTTAGCATCTTTTTCCCAATATACTCAGCATCACTCCTCAGCACATGTCCAAACCAATGTAATCTTGCCTCTCTGGCTTTGTCTCCAAATCTTCCAACCTGGGCTGACCCTCTAATATACTTATTCCTAATCCTGTCCACGCTTGTCACACCCAGTGCAAATCTTAACATCTTTAACTCTGCCACATCCAGCTCAAACTCCTGCCTTTTTGTCAGTGCCACTGTCTCCAACCCATATAACATAGCTGGTCTCACTACCCTCTTGTAGACTTTCCCTTTCACTCTTACAGGTACTTGTCTGTCACAAATCACTCCTGACACTCTTCTCCACCCACTCCATCCTGCCTGTACTCTCTTCGTCACCTCTCCTCCACACTCACCGTTACTCTGAACTATTGACCCCAAGTATTTAAACTCATCCACCTTCGCCACCTCTACTCCTTGCATCCTCACCATTCCTCTATCCTCCCTCTCATTCACACACATATATTCTGTCTTAGTCCTGCTGACCTTCATTCCTCTTCTCTCTAGAGCATATCTCCATCTCTCCAGGGTCTCCTCCACCTGTTCCCTACTCTCACTACAGATCACAATGTCATCTGCAAACATCATAGTCCACGGGGACTCCTGTCTGATCTCGTCTGTCAACCTGTCCATCACCAATCCAAATAAGAAAGGGCTCAGAGCTGATCCTTGATGTAACCCCACCTCCACCTTAAACGCATTCGTCACTCCCACCGCAGACCTCACCACTGTCACACTACCCTCATACATATCCTGTACCACTCTTACATACTTCTCTGACACTCCTGGCTTCCTCATACAATACCACAACTCCTCTCTAGGCACCCTGTCATATGCTTTCTCTAAGTCTACAAAAACACAATGCAACTCCTTCTGACATTCTCTGTACTTCTCCATCAACACTCTCAGAGCAAACATCGCATCTGTAGTGCTCTTTCACGGCATGAAACCATACTGCTGATCACTAATCATCACGTCCCTTCTTAACCTAGCTTCCACTACTCTTTCCCATAACTTCATGCTGTGACTGATCAGTTTAATCCCTCTATAGTTACTACAGCTCTGCACATCACCCTTATTCTTGAAAATCAGTACCAGAACACTTTTTCTCCATTCCTCAGGCATCCTCTCACTTTCCAAGATTTCATTAAACAATCTGGTTAAAATCTCCACTGCCATTTCACCTAAACACCTCCATGCTTACACAGGTATGTCATCTGGGCCAACAGCCTTTTCATTCTTCATTCTCTTCATAGCTACCCTTACTTCCTCCTTGCTAATCCATTGTACTTCATGATTCACTATCCCTACATCATCCAACCTTCTCTCCCTCTCATTCTCTTCATTCATCAACCCCACAAAGTACTCTTTCCATCTCCTCAACACACTCTCCTCGCTTGTGAGTATGTTTCCCTCATTATCCTTTATCACCTTTATCTGCTGCACAGCCTTCCTAGCTCAGTCCCTCTGTCTAGCCAATCAGTACAGGTCCTTTTCTCCCTCCTTAGTGTCCAACCTTTCATACAACTCTTCATATGCCTTATCCTTAGCCTTCGCCACCTCTCTCTTTGCCCTGCACCTCATCTCCTTATACTCCTGTCTACTTTCTTCATCTCTCTGATAATCCCACTTCTTCTTTGCCAACCTCTTTGTCTGTATACTCTCCTGTACTTCCTCATTCCACCACCATGTCTCCTTGTCATCCTTCCTCTGTCCAGATGTGATACCAAGCACCTTTCTAGCTGTCTCCCTTACTAGCTCTGCTGTAGTTACCCAGCTATTTGGTAACTCTTCACTGCTATCCAGTGCCTGTCTTAACTCATCCCTGAACTCCACCTCACAATTACCCTTTTTCAATTTCCACCATTTGAGCCTTGGTGCTGCCCTCACACTCCTCCTCCTCTTCTTGATCACCAACATCATCCTACAAACCACCATCCTATGCTACCTAACTACACTTTCTCTGGTCACCACTTTATAGTCTCCAATCTCCTTCAAACTGGCCCTCCTACATAAGATATAATCCACCTGTGTGCATCTTCCTCCACTCTTGTATGTCACCCTATGCTCCTCCCTCTTGTTAAAGTAGAAAGTAGAAAACACCAGTTAAAAGTAGAAAACATATACCTAAAACTGCATTTCCCTTTTAAAAAGGATCAGTATCAGTGATGTAACAGATAGCACACTTACCTTTGGTGCAGAAGGTTGTGGGTTCTGTTCCCACATCAGGTACCTCAATTGTTGATACTGCAGGACATTGTAAGGGTGGTGCTACGCACTGGAGTGTGTTGTCCTTCAGATGAGATATTAAACTGTGGTCCCCTCTACTTCAATTGATGGTAGCTCAGATGGATGTAGAAGATCCCATGGCACCTATCAAAAACAGTAGGGAAAGTTCCTTGATACCCTGGTGAAATTTCCTTGAATAGAGGCCACTAGCCTAGTGGGACAAATCCAGTCAATAAAGGGTAAATAAAAAATAAATAAATTGTATGTAGTTGTAAGGTATAGAACATACTTCTAAGCTATGCAGTTACATCAGTTACCCAGCCATTGTCCACCGCAGCACTGCACTTGTCTTAAAGGAAAACCACACCCTCAAGTCTAGTTGACCTTATCTCTGAATTATTGTTCTTCATAATAAGCAGAAATTAAAATAAATGAAACGTAGTGAAGGGTTTCAAAGTCCAGAAACCCTTCACTGCCTATCATTTATTTTAATTTCTGCTTTTTACTCTGCTACAGATTATGAAGGTTCTACTATTTTTTTTTCATATCTTACAATGGGCCTGATTCTATTCATTTGTAGTTCTGCCTATAATTACTAAAGAACGTTTTTCTAAGCCTGTAATTTATTTTTTAGTCTGTTCCAAAATGTGTATTTCCTGTAATGTATATCACTTCTTTTGTAATGTTTCACAAATTGTATTGTATTGTATTGTTGTGTAAGCTGGACCTACCCTGTTAACAAATGACAAATAAATAAATAACAAAACAGAGTGCCTGACTTTGTTAGTGAAAGTCTTTAGTGAGAAGAAAGAGTGACAGAACCAGAAGAAGAAGAATTATAAATGGGAGTTAGGTAGCAGGGAAGGAGTGCAGAAAGGCGTGATGACATAATTAGAGGTAAGAATATGGGAAGGAATGTAGCTATTTTTAGATATGAGAAGCAAGATGTTCGGAACATCTTAAATATAATACCAAACATCTAGAGTAATTGTTGTGTATTTGTGGTGCATAAAATTAAGGTATCATGGCAAATAACTTTTTTCAGACTGTTGCATACCCTTTGACTTTTATTAGTTTAGAAATTGGCAGTTGACATTTTTATGGGCATAATAAGAAATATTTCCAGAGTAACCCAAGGATGTAACAATAACCGAGTAAAGGTAAGATACAGATCTTTGACAGTAAAACATAACACTCAAAAAGCTGGTCATGGCCAGAAGTAACAATAGGTAATGCAGTTAATACCCCAGTAACAATCTAGGCTGAGTACCTCCAAGATTTGATACTGTGACTAATAGCTAACAATCATATTATAAGGAGTTATTAAAACAGCATTTTGTATAGTGCTGTTCATGTCATGTAACTTAAAGTCATGCATAAACAGTGCTAGGCAGGCACTGGAACAAACATGAACCCATAGTAGTAATAATGAACTGATTTAGCACCTACATCTTTCTCCAGTTAAGCAAGAATATATTGAGCAAAGGACTGTTGAATGGAAGCCAAGTACAAAATGCTTACCTTAATGGGCTTTCCATTGTTTCTGAGGACCTCCACCAGCCTGTCACAAATGCTGTGCATTTACGAGATGAGTAAAGTGTAATATCTTATCCAAAGGACAAATTTATTGGACATAACAACACCTCTCCTATTTTCCTTATTCTTTTATCTGCTTATTTTGATTTTTGTTCTACTTGAAATTGTACTGCTAAACTGAGTTTGAAAATGGTCCATGGGGAACAGCGAGCTACCGTGGTTAAACAATTAACTGATGCCAGTCACTGTTCTTTGCTGGACTGGGCTGAATGACATCAGTCTGTTTCATTGTCAGCCATAATGAATCTTAGTTTTGTCACTTATAAGCACTTTTGATGTCAGTTAAATCAGTGCTGTAGATTACGTACTGTACAACTACAGGACTGTTCTCCTCTGCCAGTAGTGACAGACAGAATTACTGATGTGCAATATTAGGTTTTACACATTTCACTGCTACCAACATTTTCAGATCTTGACAATGATTCATACATATATTGTCCTGAGGAATTAGCAGCAGTTTAATAACATTTTCTTTACTGCCAGTGACAGTGGAGGCTTTCAGAAAAAGAACAGATTAAAGACAGATTGTGTAGATGAGGGGATGAGAGCCAGAGAGAGGGGTGGGGGCTGGTTTCAATGATGATATTTAATCATTCTATGTTAACACAAGACATCTGTCACTGTGGGCAACAGTCATGGGCTTCATTGTAGCACATAGCAAATAGCATGTCCTGAGCCTTTTAATCACTTGAAAAATATTATTTCAACTCTGCTGTTTTAGTGCTTAGTACAAATCCTTACACTGGATTCTATCAGTCTCAAGTAAATCCTTAAAAATGTTGCAGTTATTATTGTGCATTTCGACATCATAACCCGCTACTGTGAAATCAGAATCAGTCCCTGGTACAGCACACTTACAGAAATGTGAAACTGTAATTCAAAAAAAAAAAAAAAAGACATTCTGCATCCGCATTTGTCATTGTCTTTCACATTCATCTGCTTAATATCCAGCTTTGCAAATCAGTAAGTGAAATGATAAAGAAATGGTGCACATCTTCATAATTTTATTTAAACTCGTGAACAAATAATCTGTGGCTTGGTTTACAAATGATAAATGTAAGAAGTAACAAACATTAGCCTTGGTTTCTGCATCATACTAAGCCTTTTTGAATTCCAAGGTTAATAAACATTAGCTTTGGAATTCAAAAAGGCTTAGCATGATGCAGAAATCTTAAGATGGAAGATTTCCACATCATGTTAAGCCTTTCTGAGTCAGATACCTCTCAACAGCTAAGGTTTTCTCCTTGCAGTGTCCTCAACACTTTCGCAGGTGAAGCCAAATACTAATGCAACAGTCCTGGGCATGGCTAATGCTAATTAGCCATATGCTCTCTCCCAGAAAATGCCTGCAGCCTCCGATTTGCTCGGCCAAGTGATTCAGAGAATTACTCGACTGAGTAAAATTTTACTGTTAAAGGAAAAAGTAACCAGTGTAAAAACACAGTGGTCACCCATTTGCTAATATGGGTGTACTTGTAGTACAGGTAAGTTCAGTAGAGATGTTGGAGTGAGGGATGTGTTAGTTTGTGGGCCATGAAGCAGGCCGCATGAGTGTGTGTGTGTGTGTGTGTGTGTGTGTGTGTGTGTGTGTGTGTGTGTGTGTGTGTGTGTGTGTGAGTGTGTGTGTAAGAGGGTTATTTTTTGGGGTGGTCACACTAGGGGACTTAATTAGGGAATCGAGAGTCTGGATGTATTTGTGTGTATATATGTGTGTGTATGTGCTGCATTGTGCATACAAGTGTATAGCTGAATATTTCCATGAGTGTGACACTGTTACATGGTGCAAAGCGTCATATTAGCCTTATGATGTTTTGCACAGCTGAATTTGCTATAGCACAGAGAATTGCAAATAGGCATCCCACTCTGCTACAGCATCGCTGTTCCTGATTCATAAACAGAAGGCCCAAGAAAAGCTGGACTAACATGATTGCTCTGTGGCTTAGTGTACAGCTTAGGGGTTTGGCTCCAACTGCTCTTTTGCCCCACTTCTGCTGATTCCAGGTAATGCAAACAGGTGTACAGGGTCATCTTAGAATGTTGTCTTTGTTTCTGGCCCCTTAATGCTGCAGTGCAGCTACCCACAATCCATTACATACTGCTGGGTTATGCCTGGCGTATCGTGACATGGCAGTGCAACATTGTGTGGCTGACCTGCATAGAGGGACACAATTATGAATCAATGCTGCACTAAAAAGTTATATCTAATATACTTGATACTTCAGCACTGTGGTTTATATGGTTTGTGCTGTAGAAAGGGTCTTCTGTCATGTAGACTGTTCTGTGGAGTTTAGTGTATGTTCTGCATTCATTATGATTGCTATGCATAGCATTACAAGTGCACAGCAAATTTTCAAAATGTCAGCAGCTGTCTGCTCTGCAGATGTAAATCCCCATAAATCTAGTCAGTTGTTTCAATTCTGCTGTCACTCAGACAGTTACAAATAGTTAACAGGTCAATAAGTTACTTATACTTCAGAACTGAAAATGCATGAATTTGGACATGTCTTTAGCTTAGAAACAATAAGTCACATTAGTCATGCATGAATGTTTCAGTCATATAGTACTGGTAGGAAATATGTTAGGTCAGGTGGGGTACCTATTTTATTTTTTGTTAGACGCTTTGGTTTAGACACAGGTGTGTATTCATCCTCTTGATTGATGTCATTACTTAAAAAATCCCAGCTGATGAAGTCTGTGAGTGTGTTTAACAGTTATTTTTCTCCAGGTGGTAGAGATGGTATGTATTAGAAAATGCTTACTTAGATGCTAAACACTTAGTTAATTCCAATCCTACTCATTCTGATAAAGATTGGAAGAGTATTGTTTTTCCTGTTGAGTATCTGCTCTGCCATATATGTGGAGAAACAGTGTAAATTGCCACTCCCTGGAAGTTCATGATTCATATAGCCAACAACAGCTGCATACCAACTGAGCCTAGCTACATACATTTTGGCATCAGAACAATGTCCTGACACTTGGTGTTTAGATATAAAGCACAGCACTCCTCTTAATTTGCTGGTGTGTTAAAATGCACCAGCAAAACACAGTTTTGTGTGGTAACACAAACAACTACAAGTAACAACTCATGTTCATCTTGTTAATCACTGATACAGTGACCTTAGTTATTTGGGTTATATACTGCCAAGAATATAGCAGGTGGACAGCTTCCAAAGATTCGGGACACCTTCCACATGCCCAAACTGTCAGGCAGCTCATGCTGAGCTGACTAAAAGACAAGTTTGGGTGCCAAGCCCTTCAGAGCTTCACTGCTGCCAGAGTACACTCCTTTAAGGCTTTCCAGGATCAACGGTCAGCTTGTGTTGTTCCTTTGCTGGGTAGACAAGCTCCCTTTGAGGAAAAAAGCTTCCATTTTCAAATAATTTTATGTGTTTTATCACCTTCCGCTTCAGGAAAGTTATTTTATAGCTAGGAGTTTAGTATTTTAATGTACTGTCACTAGACTGTATTGTGCTTTTAAGTGGGATTGCTGTTTTTTTTCCTGTCAGTTTAAAAGTTGTTAAAAGTAACTGAAAACCATTTTTTTCTGTGGAAAGTATGTTTATTTTACTTTTTGGGGCTAGCAAAGTGTTTTCAAGTGTTTTTTCTTCTGTTAAAAGTGACTTTTAAAGACTTCTAGTTTTTACTGACATTTGCTGCTTATCTAACCCAAGAAAGAGGCAACATTTTTGGCTTGACCATTGAACAAACTGTTGGTCCTATGGTCGGGTCTTCTTCCAGCCACAAAAAGAAAAAGTTAAGCAAACAGCCTTTGCCACCACAGCAACTAGCAATTTGCCTCAGCCTCATGTGAGTGACTGTGCTGTGGCCATTTGTTGTACCTCAGATCACACAACTTTTATCCCAAATTGCTCTGGTATAGCACCTACAGCCATTATACACCAGGGGTTAGCCACATCCTTTGTAGTGTGGCTGTTGAGGTTCCCTCAGTGGGTAAGGGGGAGCCACTCTTATAAGTCCTGGGAGAAGGAACAGGAAAGGCTTCCCTCTTGTGTCAGAGTGTTATGCCCATCCTTGGGGAAGCTGCTGCTGCAATTATAACACAGTTGGCCCCACTTTTCCTATCAAAAATACATTTCTTTAGACAGTAGATTACTGGGTATGGCTCAGGGTTTAATTCAGGCTATTGATCCTTCTTGTAAAGTAATCCAGGCTATTGATCCTTCTTGTAAAGTAATCTATGTTAGGAGAAAAAGGTATTCCTCTTTTCTTGAAGAAATTCAAGATTCCCAATCTGAACAAGAAGATGAAGGGACAAATACAGGGTTTTCTCCTCAGATTTCTAAATCAGACTTTGAGGAGACATCAGTTTCTGATTCTTTCTGTAGGGGTTTCTCTTTCTCTGAGATTATTGCTAGCATGTGCCATTGTTTCCAGTGGGAGAGCACTGACATTTCTCAGCCCTGCAGAAAATACTGTGAGTTGTTACAGAAGGAATTTCCAGAATCTGCACCTTTTAATCCTGTTCTGTCTGGCTTAGAGGATATGTGTGTTACTGCCTGCAATTTTCCTGATAGTCAGCCATCAGCCTTGAAAAAGGTAGATAGAATGAATACATTTCTTCAATCTTCTAAATTTTTATAAACTATTCCCAAGCCTGACCAAGCAGCTACAGCTTTACTTGATCCCACTGCTGCTAAATACATAGTTAATTCCAATCCTACTCTTTCTGATAAGGACTGGAAGATTATTGATAAGAATAGGAAACAAGTGTATACTTCTGCAACTTTGATTTTCAGAATTTTGAATTGCCAGGCTAATGTGTTCAAGTTTGCTCTGATTAATTGGACATATAAGGAACATTTTATCTGCAGTTTCTTCTTGTGAGGAAAAATCTGCTTTAAATAGTTTAGTTTCTTCTGTTGCACAGGTAACTACTCATTGTTTAAGTGTGTGTATGACTCTGTTGATACTACTTCTAAGGCTATGGTAAATTGCATTGTTTTGATGAGGTTTGCATGGCTGCATTCTCAGAACTTCCAAGGTGATGTTAAAAATGAAATTTTAAATTCTCTTTTGGATAGAGATTTAGCTTTTGGCCCTTCTGCTGTAGAGGTCATCAAGCAGTATGATGAAAGGACAAGCTTTGTCAGAATAGACTATTTCCAAATGGTTGTCTAAGGCTATTATATATTTTGGTGTGTATTTTATGCCAGAGTGTGGACATTTATTTTTTTGTTGTTCCTAGCATTGTCTTTTCAGGGCTCAAACTCCCTCCTTCTAATGGTAGGAAAGCTCTGAAGAGCTTTGCACCCAAATATGTCTCTTAGTCAGGTCAGCTCAAGCTGCCTGACAATTTGGGCATGTGGACTGTGTCCTGAAGCTTTGGAAGCTTGCCATCTGTTATATCCTTGGCAGGATATAAACCACATAGCTAAGATTACTATAGGTGATCATTCAAACATCTACTGTATGGCAAATCTTACTTACACATCTTACTTTAATTCTGGTAGATATTTCACTACTCTGATTTCATGCCCTGTCAGGAGGCATGGAAGGTGCCCGAAAGCTTTGGAAGCTGGCTGACTGTTATATCCTTGGCAGGATATAACCCAAATAGCTAAGAGTATTGCAGCAGTGATTATTCAAACATCTGCTGTTATGCTAAATTTACTTACACAACTGTACTTTATTTGGTTCCATCAAACGTACCACCACACACAATCATACACCCTCCAAACATGGATGCCAATAAGAACAATCACGCAGCTTGATTGTGTTATTAACACAGGTTGCTAATGTTGTTTGCTGTATGGTAATGGCAATGAAGTTAAAAAGTTCATGAATCACTCCCTGTCATGACTGTGAAGTAGTGCATAGTAAGAAGAGCGGTATGCTACCATCCCTAACGGTCAGCTGTGATAAACCTATCGATTATCTATCAGTCTGTCAGTGTATGGGTACAAGCAACACAGTATTGACAGTAAACTGCTTCATGCCATGGATGATGAGGGTTGTGCACTTTACATACATCAGTCCTACTTTCAGAAGAGGACCACGTGTAAAAGCTGCCTTTGTGAAAATGTTGACACATAAAAACTGTACTGTGGATAGACCCTTCCCAGACCGTGATGTGTGAGTGAATGCCATATCAGCAGATTAAGAAGTATTTTATCATTTTTCCCACCATCCCCTTTCAAAAATGAATGTGCTCTTGCCACGCTATCATTTTGTACTGTTTCACAATCTTTTTAATTTTACACAAAAAGTGTATATTCCAGCCAATAAATAAAGCTTTAGGATAAAGAGCATGGCACATACCAGGGAAGAGTGCACATACCATTTCAGAGCCACAGCTATAACAGACAATGCACCACTGTGCAGTCACAGAGGTACTGTGTGCTTATAGTTACATATCCTAGGTAATTGTGGAGAAGGGTTGGGTTTCTGAGCAGCATGACATTAAGGTGATTTATTTGACTTCTGTGTGTATTTTTGAGATGTGGTATCTCAGAAATGACTTGTTTGCTTGCTCATTTTAGAGCAAAACAAGTGATTGCCTGCTGTGTACTGTTTCAGAGAGTTCATCCTTCTCCAGTACTATGTGACTGTGGAATTATTTGTAAGTTTTTATATGTTTACTGGTGTGGAGGATGCAGGGGGATTGTCCCCTGCAAAAAATACTTTCAGTTTCTCCATTACATTGCATATAACAGTTGACTTTTGAGGTATTAGATTCAAGGACAACAGATGCAACAAATCTAGTTTACATCCATTACAGAGTGCTTCACTTGGAAATGCATGGGGTGACAACTAGAGCCATGTAAAAACTGCCCACCATCCTGAAACTTTCTGAATACAGAAGTCAAGATTTCAGTAGTTTCTGTACCTACTAAATGTACATCCAGAAAGTCTACCTCTTTGCCAACCTGTAAGCCATTAAAGGATAAATTATACCCATTACAGTGCAAATCATTTACAAAATCCTGCACTTTTTCCATACCATCTTGACATATAAAGATGAGATCATCAATGTATCTATAGTATTTAAGTACATATTTTTTGAAAAATTCACGTTGATAAATATATCTCCTTTCAAATGAGGCCATAAACAAGTTGGCATAAGTGGGGGCAAAAGGTGCCCCCATGGCTGTACCTTGTAACTGATGGAATATGTGTCACCCCATGCATTTAATTAATTCCTTACCATATGGAGAACTTCTACTACTTCATAGAATTTGTAACAATAAAGAAGATTTATTTAAAGCACTTCTTTCTACTTGTACTATGTTTCTGAACAGAGGGTACTTATTGTCTAATGTTCTTGAGGCTTTGGATAAAACGCATGAAAATTATATAAATAATATTTATGGTAGTAGGAATACATCTGTACAAGATTATATATATATATATATATATATATATATATATATATATATATATATATATATAGTAAGGACATATAATGCTCTTAGTGAACAGGTAGGTACAAAAACAGGTTAAATATTACTGGAAGTTTTTGATAAGGGAAGAAAAACTAAAAAATTATCTAGCTACCATCCAGTTTTTTCATTTAAGAAAGGGACCAGTTCATAGGTTCATAGGTATATAGGTTCATACTAGGCTATCTGCCCGAGGGCATTTACAAGCCTAGCCCATAGTTTTGTGGCTTACGCCACCCCTTTAGTTTGGTGAAACTATGCCCATTATTTAGCTGTGCCTCTGTCGAGCAGTGACACTGAGGTAACCCCTGGGGTATATCTGCGATCTCCCATCCATTGGTCAAGATTCCTCTTGAACAAGGCCAGCGAGGTGCTCTGCCTCACATATACCGGGATTTTGTTCCACAGCATAGGGAGTCTTTGGGTGATGAATCTATCCCTCCAGCACATCCTATTAATAACCGTGTCGAGGTTTAAGTCTCCCGCCCTTGTGGCTCTGAGGGATCTAGATTTTTTGAGGTGAAGCATGTTCATCAAATCTGGGTTTGACATGGCCTTGTATGTCAGGCACAGGTCACCTCTGAGCAAGCGATAAGCAACTGAACAGAGCTGGAGTTCTTTCAGTCGGGCAGCATAAGACAGATTTTTGAGACCCTTTATCCTTTTAGTGAGGAACTTTTGTGGCCTCTCCAGCTGCTGCAAGTGTCGGGTCAGATACATTCCGAATGGGGCATTGTACTCAATCATTGGTCTGATGAGTGATGAGTATAGGGAGACTATGACCTCCCTTGATCTAGATGTGAATCCCTTCATGATAAGGTGGGCAATGTAGAAGGTCTTCCTAACTACTTTAGCAATATGAGTGTCAAATGAAAGGCTGCTGTCAACCTGGGTCCCCAGGTCCCTGATAACTTCTTCTGTGCTCAGTGGATTGCCACCTATATGGTAGCTAGGGGTAACCTTGTTTTTCCCGAAGGGTATGACTATGCATTTCTTGGCATTTAACATTAGGCCATGGCTCTGGCACCAGTTATCCGTTTCTGTGAGACCCTTCTGAAGGATATCTGTGTCAGATGTGTTTTTGACTACGGCGCCCAGTTTGCAGTCATCTGCAAACTTTGTCAGCCATAACCCTCCTGTGTTTGCTTGTACTTCAGAAAAGTAGATGCCAAACAAGAGTGGGCCCAGGACTGAGCCCTGTGGGACACCACTTGTGACAGGCTTTGAGTCTGACATGGCGCCAGCAACTCTGACCCTGTGGGTTCTGTCACTCAGCCAGTTTGCAACCCATCTTGTGATGTATGGGTTTACATTTAAGCTGATGAGTTTTTCAATGATACCCGAGTGGGGTATTGTATCACAGGCCTTCGCCAGGTTGAGGTAGGCTGTATGGACTGCCTTTCCCTCATCAATGGCCTTGGTGACTGTTTCGAAAAAGTCAACCAAGTTTAAAAGGCATGATCTGCCTTTGACAAAGCCAAACTGGGTTGGATCCAAAGTCTGCAAATTCCCTATGTCTTTATTTATGAGATCCATTATGATCCTCTCCATGGCTTTGCAGATAAGGCTTGTCAAGCTAATGGGACGGTAATTTCCAGGGTCGGTGGAGGCACCGCCTTTGTGAAGTGGGACCACAGTCGCTGTGCGCCACTCCCTGGGTACGTATCCGGAGGTGAGACTAAGATTAAACAGCTGTCCTAACTGCGGGTTTAATTCCTCGTTGAGTTCGTGGAGCACACAGCCGGGGACACCATCAGGTCCCATGGATGCTGTGTTTTTTGCCTTGGAGAGAGCAGTTCTCACCTGGGCGTTAGAGATGTTTGGGGGGGCTACAATAATTTGGTATAGATATCTCTCCTTTTGGGGGGGAGGGGGGGGAGAAGTTTGCACTGAACCTGTCAGCCAGGTTTGTCAGACAAACTGGTTAAATCTTATTTCATAGCTACTGTAGAACATTTTACAATAAATCCATTGTTAAAGGGAACTTTTCCATGTGGAAGATGCAGTATTTTTGAACTGATTGTTCAAACTTTTGATAAAATTGGAAATAATAAGTTCTGTGTCTTAGGGAACTTTTCATGTGTTACTGAAGGAATTATATATGCTCTACGCTGTCCATGTAGGTTGGTATATATAGGTGAGACTAAGAGAATGTTTGTCGTCTGCAAGAACATGTCAGAGACATTAAAAATGTAAGACTGAAAGTGCTGTTGCTGTTCATTTTAAAGAATGTCACAATAGTGACTATAAATTATTACAGGCTACTTGTTTTGGAAAAAATATTTGTGAAATTAGGTGATGAGGGAAGGTTAAACGACCAACTGTTATTTAAAAAAATCTTTATTTATTTTAAAATATAACACTTTGCTTCTTCAGGGTCTTAACTGTGAAATCAGTTGGAAATGTTTTATTTAATTATATAATTGTATGCAGTTGATTTTTGTAATTGAATTATTAGATCTGCTTGGTGGGTATTTAAGGGGGATGCTTGGGTAATGTTTTTTATACTTAAGACTGTTTGGTCGAGATGCTAAAGTTTGGAATAAAAGTGGATTCTGTTTGCAGTTTTTGTGTTGTTTTTGATTTCTTAAGACCCATCTGGAGAGAGCCACTACAATGGTTAGCTCCTTTGAGTTTGATATCCTTTCTTCGGATCTGGGTGCCAGTAATTCCACACATTTTTCAATTATCTGGTCTCAGCAGTGGTACTGACGTCCATAGGATTCTTTGAACTGCCAAGTGGTCTTCAGTACAGACGGCCTTATAATAAACACATTTGATTGGAACACTGGCATTGTGTAGGGTACCATCATATACTTATGTGTCACTTCCTGCAAAAAGATTTTCCAGTGGAGTCTCTATCAGGCAGATTTAAGACTCATTCTGTCTAGTGATGCATAACTTTCTTTCTCTCTCTTTCTAAATACAACAGATGTCAAATACTTGCATGTGATGCAGGCTACACACTTGGACTATGGTTTATAACACTAGTGCAGCACCCCCAGACATTGGCAGAACATTTTTATTGTGTTAGCTATAGCCAAAACTGTGATAATTTTTTAATAAGTATTTGAATAGCTTAAGACCTGCTTCAGATAGCTTAGTGCCTTGGGAGGGGTAATGTATTACTAATTTGAAAAGGTCATCAAGTTGTTTGTTGTATATATCATGCTGCAGAACATGGAATAAGGGGGATGTCTTTTGTGGCCAGACAATTGGTACTACTCCAGCTAACTGCACTGCAACCACCTTTACTAGGGGGTGATTGTGTTAGCAGTAGCTAGGATGACAATTCAAATGGGTAGGCTGTCTTGCAAAGACTTTAAGCCCAGCATTGGTTAGCCCAGGCAAAATGGTAATAGCAATGTGTATAATGAAAATGCTCAAGTGGCAGAGCCACACAGAACAAACTGAGGCATAGAGCAGTAGCTGTGTAGTAATCTGCTTGGTATGTTCATACTGTGCATCTGACATTGTCACACAGCAACAGAAGCAAAAGGCATCACATGGGCCAGCCAATATCACTTGCACAGATGGCAGATGACATACCACACAGTGGAAAGGAACACAAAAAACAGTGAAGAGTGGCAGATGCACAAAAGGGGCTAAGACAAACTACACCTCTAGATTTTCACAAGGCCATCCAAGGGGTATTCCACATGTTATCCTCATGTCGTTTCACAAGGCATCCCCCAGGGTGATCCTTGGGTATCCTATGAGAGTTGCATTGTGAGAGATGTTACACAATGGAATTGCCTCAATGGCTGGAGGTCAGGGGTACATGTGCTGGCACCACTAGACTTGGACAGCACTCCTTACTGTCTGCTTATGTATGTCTATTGACCTTTGAACTTCTGTTGACATTTATTCATATGCAGACCTAGACAGTAACTCCAAATCATGGCTGGGTGGGAATTATACCCATGTCTGATGCAGTACTGGCATCTGCTATTAACATTCATTCTCTTACTGGGGAGTAAAACTAAAACTATAAGAGCCACACCAACAAATAAACCACCGAAAAAACAGAAGTAGCTGAAAAACGGTTTTACTTCAGTTCAAAACAATAAAACAAATGTATTTCACATAAAACGATGATACGATAATACAATCCGTAAGCGCTTTCGTTTAGCTTGTGCTAAACTTTTTCGAACAAATTACACATCACTTCCTGTTAGTTAAATACTAACTGAACTAAATCAATTAACTCTAAAAAGACGAACAAACTGTAATACAGTTAAAGAGACAGCAACAGTGTATCAACCACATATATATATATATATTATACTGTTGTATTTTTTAAAATAACATATATAAATTTTGTTCAATAAAATTCATGCAGAGTGTATATATTTCTATGTTAAAAAATTGTATTTAAATCTCTCAACAAATTAAATTAAATCTAAACATATCAACTATCCAGTGTGAAGCAACCGAAACTGAAGGTATTAGAATACTAGGAACAATAAAGAAGAACATAAAAACATAAAACTCTTTCCTTACAGATATACTATGTAACCAATATCAGGTTTTCATTCCTCAGATTTAAAAATACCTATATTATTTAAATACATCTACAGCTATGAATATATTTATAATTATAAATAAATAAAATAAAATAAAATAAATAAAATATATATATCGTATAATCCAATTTATAGCATTAAATGCAGTATATAAATATGTGAAAAATATATTAAATAAATATTAAATATAAATTCAATCAAAAATACCTCTAATTATATATTTTATGTATTTTATATTTTATCTATCTTTCTAATGATTTTAATTTTAATTTCTTACTGGGGAGTTATGGCTGTCACTGCAGGTGTTTCCTCCACTGTCATACTTGATTGCACAGCCTTCTGTGTCTCTGGCACCTCTTTCATACTGTCATTTTCATTCCCAAGATAGAGCATGTTCTCACTTTCTCTGTTTGCCTGGTTATGTGCAGTCTGTCCACACTTTCAGGTGCTGGTACCAATAAACAGGAAGCATCATCAGATACTTGAGTAATGTTCACATCATCCACTCAGCCTTCAGTGCTGGACACTGCAGTATAAACCATTATTCTCAGTCACATTGTCACCTGTGAAAGAATACCAGGATTGACAACAACTGATAAGGTGCCACCCCAAGTGAAGGTTTCCTAAAGTTGCATAAAATTCTTAGTCAAAATATAATGTGAGCTATATAGTTAGGTATGCCTGCTTGGCATAGATACATACCCAGCTTGTAGCTCAAAGATAAAAAGAAAGGAAACGCT